>NC_041384.1:250797357-250835505 GCF_002162155.2 Triticum dicoccoides | reverse complement strand
GTGGCGCAAATGCGGCGGCGGCGCGGCGCGGCGTTGGTGGGGCGGCGGCTCGGGGTGAGGAGAGGGTGGCGGGGGCGGCGGCTTATAAAGAGGGGAGGGGGCAGCTTGGGGAGGGGGCAAGGCGGCACGAGGCGGAGTCGGAGCCGGTCTCCGACTCGGGCACGACGGCGGCGCGGGCTGCTGGGCCGCTCGGCTGGGCCTTAAGCCCAGTCGGGCGAGGGAAAACATTATTTTCAATGAAGTTTCGCCCAAAGAAAAATCCTAATAAAAAATTCTAAAAATGCCAAAAACAATTTTCACCATCTAAACCTATTATTTAGAACAAACTGAACATTTTTTGGCCTAAGAATGCAATTTTTCAAAAATGCTATATTTTTCTAATTTAAATAAAATAGCAAATAAAATCCAAATGAAATACAAACTTGATTTTAAATTTTCTTCTCCAATATTCCTTCTCTTTTGAATAAGTCATATTATCTTCTCTCTTTTATTTTAAATATTGGAAATATTTGGAGAAAAAATATTAAAACCAAATTGATCCTCTTTTCAAATTTTGAAAAAAAGTCAAATATGAAAATAATTGAAATCCCCAACTCTCTCCTTGGGTCCTTGAGTTGCTTAGGATTTCTAGGATCACAACCAAAATGCAAATAAAATATGATATGCATATGATGACCTATGTATAACATCCAAATTGAAAATTGGGATGTTACAAACCTACCCCCCTTAAGATGAATCTCGCCCTCGAGATTCGGGTTGGCTAGAAAATAGGTGTGGGTGGTCTTTCCGTAGGTCTTCTTCTCGCTCACAGGTGGCTTCATTCTCGGTATGGTGGCTCCATTGAACTTTGCAAAACTTGATAACCTTGTTGCGAGTAACTCTGCTGGCAAACTCAAGAATCTTGTTGACACACGAACACGTCACGTGTACCCTCGACGCCGGGGGTGATGCACCGCAGCTCACGTCAAAGGAGACCCGACCGACAGCGCGATATGCAAGACAGTCAGCGAGCGCTTTTGAAGACCCGAAACCCCACACGCCCGGGAGGGACCCCGTCAGGGAGTGCAGCGGCTATGGGCTGCCCTAGGTCGATTCACTCTCCCCTAGAGCCTCGTGGATCGCTGCCCTCCAATGTGAAGAACGAACGAATAATGAGAAAGAAAGATACAAGGGTAGGGGATAAAGATAGATGAACACAAAAGTGTAATAGATTGATTGGTTCGATTGGTGTTGTTCAATCGGCCATCACCCCCAACATATATAAGAGGTGGCTGGACTTCCCGTATAAGCAAAGGATTCATCTAGGCTTTCCTTACAAGAAAATTACATCAATTCACGACCTAGAGTCCTAGTTCTGGTCCCACTTAGATTCAGCCCGAATCTGATCCAATCTTCTGTCTTGCTCCTTGCGCGGGCCGTGGAATCTGCATATGACTTCCAATGAAGACGGTTCAAATATCAATTGTTTATGCTTCGATGAGGCCAAGAATCCGTATGTTGATCACTTCACCAAATAAGGCCATCTTCAATACTCCACGGGGTCATCTTTAATTTCGAGTCGGACTCGGTCATATAGCTGACTAGACCGTCCGACTCTTGTAGCTTCTCTGCAGGTCGTATACTACGTCGGATGATGATGACTCCAAAAGAAAAGTTGACTATTTTGATGTTACGAATAACTCTCATGTTGAACACTTCTTCATTCGAGTCCATCCAGATAATCATTTGAGCCCATCTTCAGCTTCTGGTCGGATTGGCCTTGACAGTTTCCACCCGAGCAAGCTTTTTCCCGGCAAGCTTTTCAGCCCTGGCAAGGTCTTCGCCCGGCAAGCTTTTCCCCCGGCAAGTTTTCCTCTCCGGCAAGGTCTTTGCCCAGCAATCTTTTCACCCAGCAAGCTTTTTGCCCGGCAATCTTTCCAAAACGGTTAAAACTGGCTGCATCTTGTGGGTTTTTTTTGTGTTGGTAAACCATCTCGGATGAAACCAAGCCCAAAATCAATCTTGACCGTTTCGACGAGACGAACAACTTTCATGTTGAAGGTTTTTTGATCAGAGGTCATCTTGAGGGTTAAATCGGTCACGCAAAACAGGTTATTCCCTCGCGCTACCCATCAGACATGTGTCTGGTGGGGCGCGCCACATCTCGCCTCGTGATAGGGCTGCACTCCGATTGCTCTAACTTTTGCATACGAACTCGGATTTGGACAATTTTTATATCAAAATTGATCGTTTCGATGAGACGAAGACAACCCGTGTAGATAATTTTTCCATTTGAGGTCGGCTTGGGGCCTAATTGGCCAAACTATATTCTGAATATAAGATCTTAGTATTTTGAGCATAGTTTCGGCCTTTGAGATAAAATCGGACGGTGATGACCCAAACTTCAATGATGTTCATATCAATAATACAGAACTCTTCCATGTAGATCACTTCTCCATTTGAGGCCATCTTAAATAAGTTCTTGATCGTGCCAAAATCTGGTGTCAACACATGCCCCCCCCCGTTTTTCGGCAAAGCTTGTGTGCCGAAAAATAACTTGCACATAGCTTGCTCTAAGGACGATTTCAACACTCCATCGGCCATTTATATGTTCTTAGGACGATAAGTATATATCGGCCATGTTTTGTGTGAACTTTCTGATGCAAACTTGGGTGAAACCTTCTCAACTTCATTAACAATCGGGTGATAAAGTTCCATAGATATGTATCTCAATGTCATCCTCCGAACCATATTGTTCACCATTTTGCTAGGATTTTGTAGACAATCAACAATAAACTTTCTCCAATCCTTACTTTCGCCTGCATAAAAATTTCGTTAGTGGCCAAAGCTGTGGACTCCAATTCGGCCTTACCTATGTTGGCAAGAATAAGCATCGGTTATTGATAGATGTGCAATACACCATGACCAACATGGTAGCCAAATGCTTGCTATGCCAACTCTCTCCAATTATCATGTCTAGATATATGAAGAATCTTAAAACAACCCATGGTAAATTTTACATCTAGACATACCTCAAGATAAACTAAAAGTGATTCGTCAAAACATTGATAACCATTGGATATTTGTTGCACTACTAGTAACGAATCACCAGAAGCCTCAATATGTATAGCACCTATAGCAAGGCAAAGCTCCAATCCGAATGACAATGCATATTCGACTTTGATCATTGTGCAAAAATATTTTAAGCGGCATGAGGCTTCACAAAATAGCACCATAATGATATATATAAACAACACCAACACCTTGGCCATTGCTACAAATTTAACCATCAATATATAATCTCCATGGTTCTAGAGAGATCAAGCTGTGGACGAATTCCATGGCAAAGGCATCAATGGCATTATTGAAGAAAATGGATGATGTGCTAACCGAAGATTTTGATGTTGTGATCCACACCTTCGGCTTAATTGTTTGTTGCTTCCATTCTTCTCTTTCTTCACTTTTATTGTACTTGTTGCAATAGAAGCATGCACATCATTTTTGTTATGAATGATCCTCTTGGGAACCCATGCCATGTTCTTCTGTCTCAGCTCTTGTGCACTAAGATTTTGTAATTCCTTCTTTTGCCAATACGTTAAGCCGAGTGGGCATCTCGGCTGTAATTCTGTTTTGACCAATGGCAGTTCCTTTTTGGCCTTATGCACTCTCAACTTCTTTTCTTCAGATTTGGCACTTTGACTCTCAATAATTGGTTGCTTTGTCTCATTGCCTTTAGTAGCCAATGTTAACACTTTAATTGGCTCTTTTTTATTTGAGATCAAATCTGAAGTTACACTCTTACGACCATCTCTTTTAACACGGTAAACTCGCTTGACCACCTCTTTCTTCATCCTTGAGCTCTGGACCGATTCCTTATGATTGAAACGGTCTTTAACATGTGATTGTTCAGATATTGATCTTCTCGGAGCTGCATAATATTGGTGAGATGGTCTAAAATAAGATGGAGAATGTGCCCTTGTATCATACCTGTCCCATGATGGATATGGATCTATATGAGCATAGAGAGGCATCCACGACATTGGCATTGGCGGCCCAAAATAAGGATATGAATATGTTGCGTTAAAATTCTCACTTTGCCAATACCGATCCTCATATTTGCGCCTTGGGGGTGATCTTGGTTTCTTTGCATGATTGAGCCGATAAGCATTCTTCTCTTCACTCTTCTTTTGATATTTATCCAATAGTTCAGCGAAGGTGATTTTTGATCTCTTACACTTGCGCTTATTTTGGCCTTTGTTTCCTTTTGGTTTGCTTTCGTCGATCATTGGATTTGCTTGCTACCCCCAGTCCTTGGCGTCTCCATTGTAGCTTCGATGGAATTCTTGCCCTCAAGATTATGTTCATTATGCTCTTAGACAACTTCTTTACTTGAAAGCTTGATCCCATCACCTGCAGTTTTTACCTTCTCTTCAAATGGATCGGCTTGAAGCAGCCAATGCAAAAACTTTCTACCATCGGGACCAATCGGGATAGACTGGTCATCTCTTGGTGTCTCAACAAATTTCAATCGTCCTTTATCAATGGCTGATTTAACTATTTGACGAAACATGTTACAATCCTCAAAATTATGCTTGGACGAATCATGCAACTTACAATACATTCGTCCCTGGACAGATGGCTCAACATGGTGATCAAGAATTCTAATATAATTATTCCTCAACAACAAATCAAAGATTTTATCACACATGTTTGAATTAAAGGTAAACCTTTTATTTTCTAGCCGATCTTGATGTGAGAACGGCTTTGGAATTATGCAAACGAATGGTTCAGATTTTGCACCACACCATTCGGCTATGCATTGTGTTTTGCACTCTATTTCCGATATCTTTTGGTAAGATATTATACTAGCATCGGTTTTCTCAACAGAATTTAACCTTGGCTTTAAATTTCTAAAACGAAAATAGTTAGAACATACATGTCTCAATTGATACCAAGTGCAAGCCAAGTATGAAATAAGCAAAGCTACCCAAATAGATATGAACTTTAGATAAAGCAATGGGGAAAGCTTTGGCTGTAATAATAAGTCACTATCAGTCTTTATAAATGGCGTAATGGGTTGACCGATATGCTCAATAACAACTTTATTGCTAGCAAGTAAATTACCCTTCTTCATTGGTCTTTCAAAATTACTTATGAGGATTTTTCTAATAGATGCATCAACAATAAAGTCCTGACCAAATCTGAAAATAGGTAAATTACTTGCTAAACATACCTCTTCAAATATGTTGGGAGAGCACGATGGTGGTGTGACTTGAACAATATCTTGTTCCGCCTTTGGATGGCTCCCCAACGCCTCTTCATCATCTTTTTCTTGATTCCGTGCATCATTACATTGAAAAATTTTGTCGGCCGAACTTTGTTCGGCTACTTGTTGTTGTCCTTGAAGTTCATCAATTTCTCTGGCACGAAACTCATAGGGCAGGAAGTAGGTTCCATTAACTTTAGAAAAATCAAGTATGGTCGCTTTGCTATGCTTGCCATGCCCTTTCTCAATAATGCTTGCCTCTTTGCATTTGATGGATTCGGAATATATACTTCTTGATTCGGCTCTTTTAACCGGAGCACTTTCATGTTCTGAATCATCTTTCTTTACATTGCTTCTACCAATTGGCAATGCTTCTTTCACTTGAGCCAATTCTGTTTCTTTTTGTTTCTGGCGGCGAGCGGCGAAATTGGCTTTAATATTTTTCTCAATTTCAGCCCACTTCAGATACGATTGCCCCCCAATGCTTTTAGATTCTTTCGGCAATGGCACATGGGTGTTGCCGAAACTTTGCAATTGTGTAGGGGCTGTATAATATGATGTAGTATTAGGTGAAGGCATATGCATTGTTGTAAAACCATATTTTTACTTGCCAATTTTATCAATTGGCAATGATTCATCTTCTTGTAAAACTCTAGCTTTTATTGCAGCATAATAAGGAAACAACCCCTTTTCATATTGTTCAAGGCAAAGAGTACTAATCCTCTTGTTTTGTGCCAAGCTCCTTTTAAATGCAACCACAACCGCTTCTGGAAGGGATTGCTCCGCAATGCTTTCGGATTCTTTCGGCAATGATTCGTGAGTGTTGCCCAAATTCTTGAATTGCGTAGAGTATGCATTATATGCTACAATATTTGATGACGGCACATGTGTTCCTGTAAAATTTTCACTTATTCGGCTGTGACCATGAAGATGCGGGGCCGAATTATGAACATCTACAGTTGCATACGGTGCTGAAAAATTACTAATATGAGGTGTAGCATATGATGGCTGAGAGTAACTGGCCGAATAGCTAGTAGTAGAATGGACAATTCTCCCATCCATTGGAAAGGTTGGATTCACATATTGCAAATCAGTTGCCGATGAATAAAAAGGTGAAACACTTTCTTGTATGCTATTGGAAATTTTAACATGAGGTGTTTCAAATTGATTAACCAAACCCATCATGTTGTTCATCGGCATATGGATTTGTGGGGTTGCTGATGCATGAGAGTTTGGATACATATGTTGTACGTTGCTAAAATCATAAGAATTTGAAGCATGAAAATTGTTTTGCATCGGCCCTTGCGCATAATTAGATGCATGATTGATAAAACTAGGGCTAGCCGATACATTATGCTCATTAGGTGATCCAGCAACAACATACGAATTATATGCATCTACAAAGGGGAATTTGGTATTCATAGTACCTTTGTAGATTTCAGCAACTTGATGACGATCTCTTCGTAGCAAGAACGGGCCAGAGACCGTTCGAAACTTCGTCCCCAGCGGAGTCGCCAAAAGTGTGTTGACACACGAACACATCACGTGTACCCTCGACGCTGGGGGTGATGCACCGCAGCTCACGTCGAAGGAGACCCCGACCGACAGCGCGATACGCAAGACAGTCAGCGGGCACTTTTGAAGACCCGAAACCCCACACGCCCAGGAGGGACCCCGTCAGGGAGTGTGGCGGCTATGGGCTGCCCTAGGTCGATTCGCTCGCCCCTAGAGCCTCGTGGATCGCTGCCCTCCAATGTGAAGAACGAACGGATAACGAGAAAGAAAGATACAAGGGTAGGGGATAAAGATAGATGAACACAAAAGTGTAATAGATTGATTGGTTCGATTGGTGTTGTTCAATCGGCCGTCACCCCCAACATATATAAGAGGCGGCTGGACTTCCCGTACAAGCAAAGGATTCATCTAGGCTTCCCTTACAAGAAAATTACATCAATTCACGACCTAGAGTCCTAGTTCTGGTCCCACTTAGATTCAGCCCGAATCTGATCCAATCTTCTGTCTTGCTCCTTGCGCGGGCCGTGGAATCTGCATATGACTTCTGATGGAGACGGTTCAAATATCAATTTTGTACGCTTCGATGAGGCCAACAATCTGTATGTTGATCACTTTTCCAAATAAGGCCATCTTGAATACTCCACGGGGTCATCTTTAATTTCGAGTCGGACTCGGTCATATAGCTGTCTGGACCGTCCGACTCTTGTAGTGTCTCTGCAGGTCGTATAATACGTCGGATGATGATGACTCCAAAAGCAAAGTTGACTGTTTCGATGTTAAAAAATAACTCTCATGTTGAACACTTCTTCATCTGAGTCCATCTAGATAATCATTTGAGCCCATCTTCAGCTTCTGGTCGGATTGGCCTTGACAGTTTCCACCCCAGCAAGCTTTTTCCCGGCAAGCTTTTCAGCCCCGGCAAGGTCTTCGCCCGGAAAGCTTTTCCCCCGGCAAGCTTTCTTCCCCGTCAAGGTCTTTGCCCGGCAATCTTTTCACCCGGCAAGCTTTTTGCCCGGCAATCTTTCCAAAACGGTTAAAACTGGCTGCATCTTGTGGGTTTTTTTTGTGTT
Organism: Triticum dicoccoides; assembly: GCF_002162155.2. NCBI lineage: Eukaryota > Viridiplantae > Streptophyta > Magnoliopsida > Poales > Poaceae > Triticum > Triticum dicoccoides. The sequence goes on along the minus strand of NC_041384.1, from coordinate 250,827,675 downwards.
GGTAAACCATCTCGGATGAAAACGAGCCCAAATTTAATCTTGACCGTTTCGACGAGACGAACAACTTTCATGTTGAAGGTTTTTTGATCAGAGGTCATCTTGAGGGTTAAATCGGTCACGCAAAACAGGCTATTCCCTCGCGCTATCCATCAGACATGTGTCTGGTGGGGCGCGCCACATCTCGCCTCGTGATAGGGCTGCACTCTGATTGCTCTAGCTTTTGCATACGAACTCGGATTTGGACGATTTTTATATCAAAATCGATCGTTTCGACGAGACGAAGACAACCCGTGTAGATCATTTTTCAATTTGAGCTCGTCTTGGGGCCTAATCGGCCAAACTGTATTCTGAATATAAGATCTTAGTATTTTGAGCATAGTTTCGGCCTTCGAGATAAAATCGGACGATGATGACCCAAACTTCAATGATGTTCATATCAATAATACAGAACTCTTCCATGTAGATCACTTCTCCATTTGAGGCCATCTTAAATAAGTTCTTGACCATGCCAAAATCTGGTGTCAACAAATCTTGAAGGGTTTCTCCTCGTAGGTCAGATCACTCTCCAACTGAATTGCTTCCAGGGGCACTGTATCTCTTAGAGGATTATCAGCCATCTCAGTATGGCACTTCTTCAACTAGGAAACATGAAACACATCGTGAATCCTGACAATCCTTCGGGTAACTCCAATTTGTAGGCAACCTCTCCCATACGTTCCACAACTCGGTATGGTCCTACAAATCTCGGGGCTAACTTCCTTAACTCCAAATCGTTTAACTCGTCGGAGTGGTGACACACAAAGATATGCTCTGTCTCCAATTTCATAAACTACCTCCTTGCGTTTAGTATCGTCATAACTCTTCTGCCTGGACTGATCTACCTTTAGTCTATCTCGATTTAACTTAACTTTCTCTTCAGACTCTTTGATCAAATCTGGTCCAAACAACTGACGGTCTCCAACTTCATCCCACATTAACGGTGTCCTGCATCTCCTTCCATACAAGGCTTCAAAAGGGGCCATCTTCAAACTAGCCTGATAACTGTTATTGTATGAGAACTCTGCGTAAGGCAAATTGTCATCCCAAGTAGATCCATAATCTAGCGCACAAGCTCTCAACATGTCCTCCATAATCTAATTGACTCTCTCGGTCTGTCCATCTGTCTGCAGATGAAAAGCTATACTGAACTCCAGCCTAGTACCCAAAGTCTGGTGCAGCTGATTCCAATACTTCAAGGTAAAATGTGTCCCTCTATCTAATAGGATGGTCCTCGGAACTCCATGCAGACATACGATCCTGGTCATATATATCTTGGCCAACTTCGCGCTTGTATAGGTGGTTTTCACTAGGATAAAGTGAGCTACCTTGGTCAAGCGATCAACTACTACCCAGATAGAATCATATCCTGATCGGGTCCTGGGTAATCCGATGATGAAATCCATGCCAAGTTTATACCACTTCCACTCGGGTATTGGCATAGGCTGTAATAATCCGGCTGGCTTCTGATGTTCTTCCTTCACTCTCTGACATACATCGCATACTGCTACATACTCGGCAATATCATTCTTCATTCCTGCCCACCAGAAACGTTCCTTCAAATCCAAATATATCTTGGTGTTCCCGGGGTGAATCGAGTATGGCGAGTCATGAGCTTCCTGAAGTATTAATTTCCTGATCTCCGCATTATTGGGCACGTATACACGACCCTCAAACCATAAAGTCTCGTGCTCATCCTCACGAAAACCTTTGGCTTTTCCTTTGCTCATCTTCTCCTTAATCTCAGCAATTTCCTTATCATCCTTCTGAGCTTCTCGAATCTTTCCCAATAATGTAGACTGAACCTCCATTGTTGCAACAAAACCTCTTGGAACTATCTCCAAACATAGTTTCTTGAGATCATCAACTAACTCCTGCGGCAATCCTCCGCTTACGAGGGTATTGGCATAACTCTTTCGGCTCAAAGTGCCTGCTACGACATTGGCCTTTCCTGGATGATAATGCAACTTCATATCGTAATCCTTTATGAGCTCCAACCATATCCTCTGCCTGAGATTCAACTCCTTTTACGTGAAAATGTACTTCAAACTCTTGTGATCGTGTACACATCACATCTATTCCCAATCAGAAAATGTCTCCAGGTCTTGAGCGCATGCACTACGGCTACTAACTCCAAATCGGGTGGCATAGTTCAACTCGTGAGGTCGAAGCTGCCGTGAGGCATATGAAACAACTCTTCCGTTCTGCATAAGTACACCTCCAAGTCCTAAGCGAGAAGCGTCGCAATACACTTGGAAATCCTTGCGTATATCCGGAAGAATCAGCACTGGGGCTGTAACCAAACGTTTCTTCAACTCCTGAAAACTGGCCTCACAATCTTCGGTCCATTTGAACTTGGTGTCCTTCTTGAACAACTCTGTCATGGGTTTCACAATCTTGGAGAAATTCTCAATGAACCTCCTGTAATATCCTGCGAGTCCTAGAAAACTGCGGATCTCTCCAACTAAGGTGGGTGCCAACCACTCAGTGACAGACTGAACCTTGGTAGGGTCTACTGCTATACCTTCTCCTGATATAACAGGTCCAAGAAATCCAACTTCCTTTCAACCAAATCTCACACTTACTAAACTTGGCATATAGCTGATGTTCCCTGAGCTTCTCGAGAACTAAGCGCAAGTGTTCCTTGTGTTCCTCCTCATTCTTCGAGTACACCAAAATATCATCAATGAACACCACAACAAACTTATCCAAAAACTCCATGAATACCTTGTTCATCATACTCATAAAATAAGCAGGGGCATTAGTCAGTCCAAATGACATGACCGTGTACTCGTATAGCCCGTGATACGTCTCCAAAGTATCTATAATTTTTGATTGCTCCATCCTATATTATCTATTGTTTTGGAGTATATTGGGCTTTATTATCCACTTTTATATTATTTTTGGGACTAACCTATTAACCGGGGGTCCAGCCCAGAATTGCTATTTTTTGCCTGTTTTAGGGTTTCGAAGAAAAGGAATATCAAACAGAGTCCAAACGGAATGAAACCTTCGGGAACGTGATTTTCTCACCGAATACAACTCAGGAGACTTGGACCCTACGTCAAGGCACGTAACAGGAGGCCACGAGGTAGGGGGCGCGCCCTACCCTACCAGGCGCGCCCCCACCCTCGTGGGGCCCCTGTTGCTCCACCAACGTACTTCTTCCTCCTATATATACCCACGTACCCCCAAACGATCAGATACGGAGCCAAAAACTTAATTCCACCGCCGCAACTTTCTGTATCCACGAGATCCCATCTTGGGGCCTGTTCCAGATCTCCGCCGGAGGGGGCATCGATCACGGAGGGCTTCTACATCATCATCCAAGCCTCTCCGATGAAGTGTGAGTAGTTTACTTCAGACCTACGGGTCCATAGTTAGTAGCTAGATGGCTTCTTCTGTCTTTTTGAATCTCAATACAATGTTCTCCCCCTCTCTCGTGGAGATCTATTCGATGTAATCTTCTTTTTGCGGTGTGTTTGTTGAGATCGATGAATTGTGAGTTTATGATCAAGTCTATCTATGAATAATATTTGAATCTTCTCTGAATTCTTTTATGTATGATTGGTTATCTTTGCAAGTCTCTTCGAATTATCAGTTTGGTTTGGCCTACTAGATTGGTTGTTCTTGCCATGGGAGAAGTGCTTAGATTTGGGTTCGATCTTGCGGTGTCCTTTCCCAGTGACAGAAGGGGCGGCAAGGCACGTATTGTATCGTTGCCATCGAGGATAACAAGATGTTTTTTTATCATATTGCATGAAACTATCCCTTTACATCATGTCATCTTGCTTAAGGCGTTACTCTGTTTTTAACTTAATACTCTAGATGCATGCTGGATAGCGGTCGATGAGTGGAGTAATAGTAGTAGATGCAGGCAGGAGTCGGTCTACTTGTCTCGGACATGATGCCTATATACATGATCATACCTAGATATTCTCATAACTATGCTCAATTCTGTCAATTGCTCAACAGTAATTTGTTCACCCACCGTAGAATACTTATGCTCTTGAGAGAAGCCACTAGTGAAACCTATGGCCCCCGGGTCTCTTTCTCATCATATCAATCCCCATCACTTTATTATTGCTTTGCTTTTACTTTTTACTTTGCATCTCTATACCAAAAATACCAAAAATATTATTTATCATCTCTATCAGATCTCACTTTCGTAAGTGACTGTGAAGGGATTGACAACCCCTAAGCGTGTTGGTTGCGTTGAGCTATTGTTTTTGTGTAGGTACGAGGGACTTGTGCGTGGCCTCCTATTGGATTGATACCTTGGTTCTCAAAAACTGAGGGAAATACTTACGCTACTTTGCTGCATCATCCTCTCCTCTTCGTGGAAATCCAAGCAGTGCTCAAGAGGTAGCAAGAAGAATTTCTGGCACCGTTGCCGGGGAGTCTGCGCAAAATTCAACATACCAAGTACCCATCACAATCCCTATCTCCCGCATTACATTATTTGCCATTTGCCTCTCGTTTTCCTCTCCCCCAATTCACCCTTGCCGTTTTATTCGCCCTCTCTCTGTCTCTATCCTCCCTCTCTTTCTCTATTTGCCTCTTTTTGCCCATTTGCTTTTTGTTTGCTCGTGTGTTGGATTGCTTGTTTGTCGCGATGGCTCAAGATAATACTAAATTGTGTGACTTCACCAATACCAACAATAATGATTTGCTTAGCACTCCGATTGTTCCTCTTACCGATGCTGAATCTTGTGAAATTAATGCTGCTTTGCTGAATCTTGTCATGAAAGATCCGTTCTCCGGCCTTCCTAGTGAAGATGCCGCTACCCATCTTAATAGCTTCGTTGATTTGTGTGACATGTAAAAGAAGAAAGATGTCGATAATGATATTGTTAAATTGAAGCTATTTCCTTTTTCTCTTAGAGATCGTGCTAAAGCTTGGTTTTCATCTTTGCCTAAAAATAGTATTGATTCATGGAACAAGTGCAAATATGCTTTTATCTCTAAGTATTTTCCTCCCGCTAAGATCATCTCTCTAGAAACGGTATTATGAATTTTAAGCAACTTGATCATGAATATGTTTCACAAGCTTGGGAGAGAATGAAATTAATGATACGTAATTACCCTACTCATGGTTTAAATTAGTGGATGATTACACAAATTTTTTATGCAGGATTGAATTTTGCTTCTAGATATCTTTTAGATTCGGCCGCGGGAGACACTTTTATGGAAATCACTTTAGGAGAAGCTACTAAACTCCTAGATAATATTATGGTTAATTATTCTCAATGGCATACTGAAAGATCTACTAAAAAGGTGCATGCGATAGAAGAAATTAATGTTTTGAGTGGAAAGATGGATGAACTTATGAAATTATTTGCTAATAAGAGTGTTTCTTATGATCCTAATGATGTTCCCTTGTCTACTTTGATTGAGAATAATAATGAATCTATGGACGTGAATTTTGTTGGTAGGAACAATTTTGGTAACAATGCATATAGAGGAAATTGCAATCCTAGGCCTTATCCTAGTAATCCCTCTAATAATTATGGTAATTCCTACAACAATTCTTATGGAAATTATAATAATATGCCCTCTGATTTTGAATCTAATATTAAAGAATTTATTAGTTTGCAAAAGAATTTTAATGCTATGATTGAAGAAAAATTGCTTAAGATTGATGATTTGGCTAGGAACGTTGATAGAATTGCTCGTGACGTTGATTCTTTGAAACTTAGATCTATTCCACCTAAGCATGATATCAATGAGTCTCTCAAAGCCATGAGAATTTCCATTGACGAGTGCAAAGGAAGAACCGCTAGGGTGCATGCCAAGAAAGATGCCTTTATTAAAGCGCGTTCTTCTAGTTCCTATGAAAATAATGATTTAGATATAGAAGTTATTGATGTGTCCCCTATTAAATCTTTGTTTTGCAGTATTAATCTTGATAATGATGGGAATAAATATGATCCACCTCTACCTAGAAGGCGTTCCAATAATTCTGAATCTTTTGATCTTGATGCTAAATTTGATAAAAGTGGGATTGAAGAAATTAAAACCCTAGATGTTGCTAAACCCACTATTATGGATTTCAAGGAATTTAACTATGAAAATTGCTCTTTGATTGATTGTATTTCCTTGTTGCAATCCGTGCTAAAATCTCCTCACGCTTATAGTCAAAATAAAGCGTTTACTAAACATATCGTTGATGCCTTGATGCAATCTTATGAAGAAAAACTTGAATTGGAAGTTTCTATCCCAAGAAAACTTTATGATGAATGGGAACCAACTATTAAAATTAAAATTAAAGATCATGAGTTTTATGCTTTGTGTGATTTGGGTGCTAGTGTCTCTACTATTCCCAAAACTTTGTGTGATTTGCTAGATTTCCGTAATTTTGATGATTGCTCTCTAAACTTGCATCTTGCGGATTCCACTATTAAGAAACCTATGGGAAGAATTAATGATGTTCTTATTGTTGCAAATAGTAATTATGTGCCCGTAGATTTTATCGTTCTTGATATAGATTGCAATCCTTCTTGCCCTATTATTCTCGGTAGACCTTTCCTTAGAACGGTTGGTGCAATTATTGATATGAAGGAAGGGAATATTAGATTCCAATTTCCATTAAAAAAGGGCATGGAACACTTCCCTAGAAATAAAATAAAATTACCATATGAATCTATCATGAGAGCCACTTATGGATTGCCTACCAAAGATGGCAATAGCTAGATCTATTCTTGCTTGTTATGCCTAGCTAAGGGCGTTAAACGATAGCGCTTTTTGGGAGGCAACCCAATTTTATTTTTATTCCTTGCTTTTTGCTCCTGTTTAGTAATAAATAATTTATTTAGCCTCTGTTTTGGTTGAGTTTTTTGTGTTTAATTAGTGTTTTTGCCAAGTAGAACCGTTAGGAAGACTTGGGGAAAGTCTTGTTGAACTTGCTGTAAAAACAGAAAACTTAGCGCTCACGAGAACTGCTGTCATTTTTATTTTGAGAGTGATATTTAGTTAATTATTTTTGAAGATGATTAATAGATAAATTCCTCACGTCCAGCAATTTATTTTAGAATTTTTGGGGTTCCAGATCTTGCGCTAGCTACAGATTACTACAGACTGTTCTGTTTTTGACAGATTCTGTTTTTCGTGTGTTGTTTGCTTATTTTGATGAATCTATGGCCAGTAAAATATTTTATAAACCATAGAGAAGTTGGAATACAGTAGGTTTAACACCTGTATAAATAAAGAATGAGTTCATTACAGTACCTCAAAGTGGTCTTTTGTTTTCTTTCGCTAACGGAGCTCACGAGTTTTCTACTTTAAGTATTGTGTTGTGAAGTTTTCAAGTTTTGGGTAAAGATTTGATGGATTATGGAACAAGGAGTGGCAAGAACTAAGCTTGGGGATTCCCATGGCACCCCCAAGATAATCTAATCTAAGGACACCTAAAAGCTAAAGCTTGGGGATGCCCCGGAAGGCATCCCCTCTTTCGTCTACTTCTATCGGTAACTTTACTTGGAGCTATATTTTTATTCACCACATGATATGTGTGTTGCTTGGAGCGTATTTTATGATTTGAGTCTTTGCTTGTTAGTCTACCACAATCATCCTTGCTGTACACACCTTTTGAGAGAGCCATACATAATTTGGAATTTGATAGAATACTCTATGTGCTTCACTTATATCTTTTGAGCTCTATAATGTTACTCTAGTGCTTCACTTATATCTTTTGAGTTATATAATTTTGCTCTAGTGCTTCACTTATATCTTTTAGAGCACGGTGGTGGACTTGTTTTATAGAAACTATTGATCTCTCATGCTTCACTTAGATTATTTTGAGAGTCTTAATAGCATGGTAATTTGCTTCATAATAATATGCTTGGTATTCAAGATTTGCAAAACTTTCTTTTGAGTGTGTTGAATACTAAGAAAAAAATTGATGCTTGATAATTGTTTTGAGATATGAGGATGGTGATATTAGAGTCATGCTAGTCGAGTAGTTGTGAATTTGAGAAATTCTTGTGTTAAAGTTTGTGATTCCCGTAGCATGCATGTATGGTGAACCGTTATGTGATGAAGTCGGAGCATGATTTATTTATTGATTGTCTTCCTTATGAGTGGCGGTCGGGGACGAGCAATGGTCTTTTCCTACCAATCTATCCCCCTAGGAGCATGCGCATAATACTTTGCTTTGATAACTTCTAGATTTTTGCAATAAGTATATGAGTTCTTTATGACTAATGTTGAGCCCATGGATTATACGCACTTTCCTTCCTTCCACCATTGCTAGCCTCTCTAATACCGCTCACTTTTCGCCGGTATCATACACCCACCAAATACCTTCCTCAAAACAGCCACCATACCTACCTATTATGGCATTTCCATAGCCATTCCGAGATATATTTCCATGCAACTTTCCACCGTTCCGTTCATTATGACACACTCCATCATTGTCAAATTGCTAGCATGATCATGTAGTTGACATCGTATTTGTGGCAAAGCCACCGTTCATAATTCTTTCATACATGTCACTCTTGATTCATTGCATATCCCGGTACACCGCCGGAGGCATTCATATAGAGTCATATTTTGTTCTAAGTAGTGAGTTGTAATTGTTGAGTTGTAAGAAAAATAAAAAGTGTGATGATCATCATTTTTAGAGCATTGTCCCAAGTGAGGAAAGGATGATGGAGACTATGATTCCCCCACAAGTCGGGATGAGACTCCGGACGAAAAAAAAGAGGCCATAAAAAAAGAGAAGGCCCAAACAAAAAAGAGAGAGAAAAAGAGAGATGGGACAATGTTACTATCCTTTTACCACACTTGTGCTTCAAAGTAGCACCATGATCTTCATTGTAGAGAGTCTCTCATTCTGTCACTTTCATATACTAGTGGGAATTTTTCATTATAGAACTTGGCTTGTATATTCCAATGATGGGCTTCCTCAAAATGCCCTAGGTCTTCGCGAGCAAGCGAGTTGGATGCACACCCACTTAGTTTCTTTTGTTGAGCTTTCATATACTTATAGCTCTAGTGCATCCGTTGCATGGCAATCCCTACTCACTCACATTGATATGTATTGATGGGCATCTCCATAGCCCATTGATACGCCTAGTTGATGTGAGACTATCTTCCCCTCTTTTTGTCTTCTCCACAACCACCATTCTATTCCACATATAGTGCTATATCCATGGCTCATGGTCATGTATTGCGTGAAACAATTGCTTGGCTTGTCATCGGGGTTGTGCATGATTTAAATACTTTGTGTAGTGAAGATAGAGCATAGCCAGACTATATGATTTTGTAGGGATAGCTTTCTTTGGCCATGTTATTTTGAGAAGACATAATTGCTTTGTTAGTATGCTTGAAGTATTATTATTTTTATGTCAACATGAACTTTTGTCTTGAATCTTTTGAATCTGAATATTCATACCACAATTAAGAAGATTTACATTGAAATTATGCCAATTAGCACTCTGCATCAAAAATTCTGTTTTTATCATTTACCTACTCGAGGACGAGCATGAATTAAGCTTGGAGATGCTTGATACGTCTCCAACGTATCTATAAATTTTGATTGCTCCATGCTATATTATCTAATGTTTTGGACTATATTGGGCTTTATTATCCACTTTTATATTATTTTTGGGACTAACCTATTAACCGGAGGCCCAGCCCAGAATTGCTGGTTTTTTTTGCCTGTTTTAGGGTTTCGAAGAAAAGGAATATCAAACGGAGTCCAAACAGAATGAAACCTTCGGGAACGTGATTTTCTCACCGAATACAACTCAGGAGACTTGGACCCTACGTCAAGGCACGTAACAGGAGGCCACGAGGTAGGGGGGCGCGCCCTACCCTACCAGGTGCGCCCCACCCTCGTGGGCCCTCTGTTGCTCCATCGACGTACTTCTTCCTCCTATATATACCCACATACCCCCAAATGATCAGATATGGAGCCAAAAACCTAATTCCACTGCCGCAACTTTCTGTATCCACGAGATCCCATCTTGGGGCCTGTTCCGGAGCTCCGCCGGAGGGGGCATCGATCACGGAGGGCTTCTACATCATCATCCAAGCCTCTCCGATGAATTGTGAGTAGTTTACTTCAGACCTACGGGTCCATAGTTAGTAGCTAGATGGCTTCTTCTCTCTTTTTGAATCTCAATACAATGTTCTCCCCCTCTCTCGTGGAGATCTATTCGATGTAATCTTCTTTTTGCGATGTGTTTATTGAGATCGATGAATTGTGGGTTTATGATCAAGTCTATCTACGAATAATATTTGAATCTTCTCTGAATTATTTTATGTATGATTGGTTATCTTTGCAAGTCTCTTCGAATTATCAGTTTGGTTTGGCCTGCTAGATTGGTTGTTCTTGCCATGGGAGAAGTGCTTAGCTTTGGGGTTCGATCTTGCGATGTCCTTTCCCAGTGACAGAAGGGGCAGCAAGGCACGTATTGTATCGTTGCCATCGAGGATAACAAGATGGTTTTTTTATCATATTGCATGAAACTATCCCTCTACATCATGTCATCTTGCTTAAGGCGTTACTTTGTTTTTAACTTAATACTCTAGATGCATGTTGGATAGCGGTCGATGAGTGGAGTAATAGTAGATGCAGGCAGGAGTCGGTCTACTTGTCTCGGACGTGATGCCTATATACATGATCATACCTAGATATTCTCATAACTATGCTCAATTCTGTCAATTGCTCAACAGTAATTTGTTCACCCACCGTAGAATACTTATGCTCTTGAGAGAAGCCACTAGTGAAACCTATGGCCACCGGGTCTCTTTCTCATCATATCAATTGATACGTCTCCAACGTATCTATAATTTTTGATTGCTCCATGCTATATTATCTACTGTTTTGGACTATATTGGGCTTTATTTTCCACTTTTATATTATTTTTGGGACTAACCTATTAACCGGAGGCCCAACCCAGAATTGTTGTATTTGCCTATTTCAGTGTTTCGAAGAAACGGAATATCAAACGGAGTCCAAACGGAATGAAACCTTCGGGAATGTGATTTTCTCACCGAACATGATCCAGGAGACTTGGACCATAAGCCAAGGCATCAGAGAGGCGGTCACGAGGGTGGGGGGCGCGCCCCCTGCCTCATGGGCCCCTCGGAGCTCCACCGACATACTTCTTCCTCCTATATATACCTACGTACCCCCAAACGAACGGAGAGAGCCAAAAACCTAATTCCACCGCCGCAACTTTCTGTATCCACGAGATCCCATCTTGGGGCCTGTTTCGGAGCTCCGCCGGAGAGGGCCGTCATCGCGGATGGCTTCTACATCATCATAGCCCCTCCGATGAAGTGTGAGTAGTTTACCTCAGACCTTCGGGTCCATAGTTAGTAGCTAGATGGCTTCTTCTCTCTTTTTGGATCTCAATACAAAGTTCTCCCCTCTCTCGTGGAGATCTATCCGATGTAATCCTCTTTTTGCGGTGTGTTTGTTGAGACCGATGAATTGTGAGTTTATGATCAAGTCTATCTATGAATAATATTTGAATCTTCTCTGAATTCTTTTATGTATGATTGGTTATCTTTGCAAGTCTCTTCGAATTATCAGTTTGGTTGGGCCTACTAGATTGGTTTTTCTTGCCATGGGAGAAGTGCTTAGCTTTGGGTTCGATCTTGCGGTGTCCTTTCCCAGTGACAGAAGGGGCAGCAAAGCACGTATTGCATCGTTGCCATCGAGGATAACAAGATGGGGTTTATTTCATATTGCATGAATTTATCTCTCTACATCATGTCATCTTGCTTAAAGCGTTACTCTGTTTTTAACTTAATACTCTAGATGCATGCTGGATAGCGGTCGATGAGTGGAGTAATAGTAGTAGATGCAGAATCATTTCGGTCTACTTGTCACGGACGTGATGCCTATATACATGATCATGCCTAGATATTCTCATAACTATGCTCATTTCTGTCAATTGCTCAATAGTAATTTGTTCACCCACCGTAGAATACTTATGCTCTTGAGGGAATCCACTAGTGAAACCTATGGCCCCCGGGTCTATTCTCATCATATCAATCTCCATCACTTCAATCTTGCTTTGCCTTTTACTTTTCACTTTGCATATCTATACCAAAAATACCAAAAATATTATATCTATCAGATCTCACTCTCGTAAGTGACCGTGAAGGGATTGACAACCCCTAATCGCATTGGTTGCGAGTAGCTATCGTTTTGTGCAGGTACGAGGGACTTGAGCGTGGCCTCCTACTAGATTGATACCTTGGTTCTAAAAAACTGAGGGAAATACTTACGGGTACTTTGCTGCATCATCCTCTCCTCTTCGGGGAAATCCAATGTAGTGCTCAAGAGGTAGCAAGAAGAATTTCTGGCGCCGTTGCCGGGGAGTCTGCGCAAAAGTCAACATACCAAGTACCCATCACAATCCCTATCTCCCGCATTACATTATTTGCCATTTGCCTCTCATTTTCCTCTCCCCCAATTCACCCTTGCCATTTTATTCGCCCTCTCTCTCTATCCTCCCTCTCTTTCCCGTTTGCCTCTTTTTGCCTGTTTCTTGTTTGCCCGTATGGTTGGAATAGTTGTTTATTTATTACTAAACAGAGAACCTAAGATCTATGGATCCTCATCCGCTTGATAATATTTTTAAGAGATCCAATTATGATGAACCAATTGCTAGTGAGTTTTGTGCACTAGATTATCTTTATGAAGTTTTGCTTGAAATTCGTGAATCTGAAAATCTCGATGAAGTATTTTATGAAGTAATTCATGATAGATCTTTGAATAAAAAGCATGATTGCAATGATGCTATTGTAAAATCTATTAATGTAAATTGTGCTAATAATATGCAAAACCCTAATCTTGGGGATGCTAGTTTTGCTATGTCCTCTACTTGTTGCAATGATCATTATTGGGGTGATTCTTCTTTTGATCTTGAAAATTTATTTAAACCCCATGATGAATATGAGATTGATTATAATGCTTGCAATAATATTGAAAGTGGGTTTGGAAGAATGTCAACTTTAGATCCCACATATTTGGAGAATGTTCAATCTCATGAAGTTTTTGATAAAAGTGGGTTTGGAAAGGTCATGACTTTAGTTAATGTTGATCCCACTATTTCGGAAGAGTGTCAACTTTGCATCCATGCGGATCATGTTGAGAATATTTTATGTGATAGCTATATTGTTGAATTCGCTTATGATCCTACATGTAATTATTATGAGAGAGGAAAATATGGTGGTAGAAATTTTCATGTTACTAAATTACCTCTCGTTATGTTGAGATTGCTATTGTTTCTTTCCGCTTCCTTGCATTTGCTAGTTTTTGCCTGCCTTGATAATTTGTTTGCCTATAAGATGCCTATGCATAGGAAGTATGTTAGACTTAGATGTGTTCGTCACATGCTTTATGATGCTCCTTTTGTGCTTCAATTCTTGTCTTTCATGTGAGCATCATTAAAATTATCAATGCCTAGCTATAAGGCTTTAAAGAAAAGCGCTTGTTGGGAGACAACCTAATATTATTCCTTGCTGTTATTTAATAAATAAATTATCTAGCCTATGTTTTGGTTGTGTTTTTTTGTGTTTAATTAGTGTTTGTGCCAAGTAGAACCGTTGGGAAGACTTGGGGAAAGTCTTGTTGAACTTGCTGTAAAAAACAGAAACTTTAGCGCTCACGAGAACTGCTGTCATTTCTATTTGGAAAGTGCTATTTAGTTAATTAGTTTTACAGATGATTAATAGATAAATTCCTCACGTCCAGCAATTTATTTTAGAATTTTTGGGGTTCCATATCTTGCGCTAGCTACAGATTACTACAGACTGTTCTGGTTTTGACAGATTCTGTTTTTCGTGTGTTGTTTGCTTATTTTGATGAATCTATGGCTAGTAAAATAGTTTATAATCCATAGAGAAGTTGGAATACAGTAGGTTTAACACCAATATAAATAAATAATGAGTTAATTACAGTACCTTGAAGTGGTCTTTTGTTTTCTTTCGCTAACGGAGCTCACGAGTTTTCTACCTTAAGTTTTGTGTTGTGAAGTTTTCAAGTTTTGGGTAAGGATTTGATGGATTATGGAACAAGGAGTGGAAAGATACTAAGCTTGGGGATGCCCATGGCACCCCAAAGATAATCTAAGAACACCTAAAAGCCAAATCTTGGGGATGCCCCGAAGGCATCCCCTCTTTCGTCTACTTCTATCGGTAACTTTACTTGGAGCTATATTTTTATTCACCACATGATATGTGTTTTGCTTGGAGCGTCTTGTATTATTTGTGTCTTTGTTTTTTAGTGTGCCAAAATCATCCCTGCTGCACACACCTTTTGAGAGAGCCATACATGAATTGGAATTTGATAGAATACTCTATGTGCTTCACTTATATCTTTTGAGCGTTATAATTTTGCTCTATGTGCTTCACTTAGATCTTTTAGAGCACGGTGGTGGATTTGTTTTAAAGAAACTATTGATCTCTCATGCTTAACTTAGATTATTTTGAGAGTCTTAATAGCATGGTAATTTTCTTAATAATAATATGCTTGGTATTCAAGATTTGTGAAACTTTCTTTTTGAGTGCGTTGAATACTAAGAATAGATTGAAGCATGATAATTGTTTTGAGATATGGAGGTGATAATATTAGAGTCATGCTAGTTGAGTAATTGTGAATTTAAAGAATACTTGTGTTAAAGTTTGTGATTCCCGTAGCATGCATGTATGGTGAACCGTTATGCGATGAAGTCGGAGCATGATTTATTTATTGATTGTCTTCCTTATGAGTGGCGGTCGGGGATGAGCGATGGTCTTTTCCTACCAATCTATCCCCATAGGAGCATGCACGTAATACTTTGCTTTGATAACTTCTAGATTTTTGCAATAAGTATATGAGTTCGTCATGACTAATGTTGAGTCCATGGATTATACACACTGGATTATACACACTTTTTCCCATCCTTCCACCATTGCTAGCCTCTCTAATACCGCACACTTTTCGCCGGTATCATACACCCACCATATAGCTCCCTCAAAACAGCCACCATACCTACCTATCATGGCATTTCCATAGCCATTCCGAGATATATTGCCATGCAAATTTCCACCGTTCCGTTTATTATGACACGCTCCATCATTGTCATATTGCTAGCATCATCATGTAGTTGACATCGTATTTGTGGCAAAGCCACCGTTCATAATTCTTTCATACATGTCACTCTTGATTCATTGCATATCCCGGTACACCGCCGGAGGCATTCATATAGAGTCATATTTTGTTCTAAGTATCAAGTTGTAATTGTTGTGTTGTAAGAAAAATAAAAGTGTGATGATCATCATTTTTAGAACATTGTCCCAAGTGAGGAAAGGATGATGGAGACTATGATTCCCCCATAAGTCGGGATGAGACTCCGGACGAAAAAAAGGAAAAAAAGAGGCCATAAATAAAAGAGAAGGCCCAAATAAAAAAAATAAAAAAATGAGAGAAAAAGAGAGAAGGGACAATGTTACTATCCTTTTACCACATTTGTGCTTCAAAGTAGCACCAAGATCTGCATGATAGAGAGTCTCTCGTTATGTCACTTTCATATACTAGTGGGAATTTTACATTATAGAACTTGGCTTGTATATTCGAATGATGGGCTTCCTCAAAATTGCCCTAGGTCTTCGTGAGCAAGCGAGTTGGATGCACACCCACTTACTTTCTTTTGTTGAGCTTTCACATGCTTATAGCTCTAGTGCATCCGTTGCATGGAAATCCCTACTCATTCACATTGATATCTATTGATGGGCATCTCCATAGCCCGTTGATACGCCTAGTTGATGTGAGATTATCTTCCCCTCATTTTGTCTTCTCCACAACCACCACTCTATTCCACATATAGTGCTATATCCATGGCTCACGCTCATGTATTGCGTGAAGATTGAAAAAGTTTGAAAAAGTTAGAGTATGAAACAATTGCTTAGCTTGTCATCGGGGTTGTGCATGATTTAAATACTTTGTGTGGTGAAGATAGAGCATAGCCAGACTATATGATTTTGTAGGGATAACTTTCTTTGGCCATGTTATTTTGAGAAGACATAATTGCTTTGTTAGTATGCTTGAAGTATTATTATTTTTATGTCAACATGAACTTTTTTCTTGAATCTTTCGAATCTGAATATTCATACCACAATTAAGAAGAATTGCATTGAAATTATGCCAAGTAGCACCCCGCATCAAAAATTCTCTTTTTATCATTTACCTACTCGAGGACGACCAGGAATTAAGCTTGGGGATGCCTGATACGTCTCCAACGTATCTATAATTTTTGATTGCTCCATGCTATATTATCTACTGTTTTGGACTATATTGGGCTTTATTTTCCACTTTTATATTATTTTTGGGACTATCCTATTAACCAGAGGCCCAGCCCAGAATTGCTGTTTTTTTGCCTATTTCAGTGTTTCGAAGAAATGGGATATCAAATGGAGTCCAAACGGAATGAAACCTTCGGGAACGTGATTTTCTCATCGAACGTGATCCAAGAGACTTGGACCCTACACCAAGGCATCAGAGAGGCGGTCACGAGGGTGGGTTGCGCCCCCCCTTAGGGCGCGCGCCTGCCTCATGGGCCCCTCGGAGCTCCACCGACGTACTTCTTCCTCCTATATATACCTACGTACCCCCAAACGAACAGAGAGAGCCAAAAACCTAATTCCACCGCCGCAACTTTTTGTATCCACGAGATCCCATCTTGGGGCCTGTTCCGGAGCTCCGCCGGAGAGGGCCATCATCACGGAGGGCTTCTACATCATCATAGCCCCTCCGATGAAGTGTGAGTAGTTTACCTCAGACCTTCGGGTCCATAGTTAGTATCTAGATGGCTTCTTCTCTGTTTTTGGATCTCAGTACAAAGTTCTCCCCCTCTCTCGTGGATATCTATTCGATGTAATCTTCTTTTTGTGGTGTGTTTGTTGAGACCGATGAATTGTGGGTTTATGATCAAGTCTATCTATGAATAATTTTTGAATCTTCTCTGAATTCTTTTATGTATGATTGGTTATCTTTGCAAGTCTCTTCGAATTATCAGTTTGGTTTGGCCTACTAGATTGGTTTTTCTTGCCATGGGAGAAGTGCTTAGCTTTGGCTTCGATCTTGCGGTGTTCTTTCCCAGTGACAGAAGGGGCAGCAAGGCATGTATTGCATCGTTGCCATCGAGGATAACAAGATGGGGTTTATTTCATATTGCATGAATTTATCTCTCTACATCATGTCATCTTGCTCAGAGCGTTACTCTGTTTTTAACTTAATACTCTAGATGCATGCTGGATAGTGGTCGATGAGTGGAGTAATAGTAGTATATGCAGAATCGTTTCGGTCTACTTGTCACGGACGTGATGCCTATATACATGATCATGCCTCGATATTCTCATAACTATGCTCAATTCTATCAATTGCTCAATAGTAATTTGTTCACCCACCGTAGAATACTTATGCTCTTGAGAGAAGCCACTAGTGAAACCTATGGCCCCCGGGTCTATTCTCATCATATCAATCTCCATCACTTTAATCTTGATTTGCTTTTTTACTTTGCCTTCTACTTTTCACTTTGCATCTCTATACCAAAAATACCAAAAATATTATATCTATCAGATCTCACTCTCGTAAGTGACCGTGAAGGGATTGACAACCCCTAATCGCATTGGTTGCGAGTAGCTATCGTTTTGTGCAGGTACGAGGGACTTGAGCGTGGCCTTCTACTGGATTGATACCTTGGTTCTCAAAAACTAAGGGAAATACTTACGCTACTCTGCTGCATCATCCTTTCCTCTTCTAGGAAATCCAACGCAAGCTCAAGAGGTAGCATCAACCTCCATCACTTTATTATTGCTTTTCTTTTACTTTTTACTTTGCATCTCTATACCAAAAATATTATTTATCATCTCTATCAGATCTCACTTTCGTAAGTGAGTGTGAAGGGATTGATAACCCCTAAGCGCGTTGGTTGTGTTGAGCTATTGTTTTTGTGTAGGTACGAGGGACTTGTGCGTGGCCTCCTACTGGATTGATACCTTGGTTCTAAAAAACTAAGGGAAATACTTACGCTACTTTGTTGCATCATCCTCTCCTCTTCGGGGAAATCCAATGCAGTGCTCAAGAGGTAGCAAGAAGAATTTCTGGTGCCGTTGTCGGGGAGTCTGTGCAAAAGTCAACATACCAAGTACCCATCACAATCCCTATCTCCCGCATTACATTATTTGCCATTTGCCTCTCGTTTTCCTCTCCCCCCAATTCACCCTTGCCATTTTATTCGCCCTCTCTTTCTATCCTCCCTCTCTTTCTCTATTTGCCTATTTTTGCACGTTTGCTTTTTGTTTGCTCGTGTGTTGGATTGCTTGTTTGTCGCGATGGCTCAAGATAATACTAAATTGTGTGACTTCACCAATACCAACAATAATGATTTCCTTAGCACTCCGATTGCTCCTCTTACCGATGATGAATCTTGTGAAACTAATGCTACTTTGCTGAATCTTGTCATGAAAGATCCGTTCTCCGGCCTTCCTAGTGAAGATGCCGCTACCCATCTTAATAGCTTTGTTGATTTGTGTGACATGCAAAAGAAGAAAGATGTCAATAATGATATTGTTAAATTGAAGCTATTTCATTTTTCGCTTAGAGATCGTGCTAAAGCTTGGTTTTCATCTTTGCCTAAAAATAGTATTGATTCGTGGAACAAGTGCAAATATGCTTTTATCTCTAAGTATTTTCCTCCCGCTAAGATCATCTCTCTTAGAAACGATATTATGAATTTTAAGCAACTTGATCATGAACATGTTGCACAAGCTTGGGAGAGAATGAAATTAATGATACGTAATTGCCCTACTCATGGCTTAAATTTGTGGATGATTATACAAAATTTTTATGCCGGATTGAATTTTGCTTCTAGAGATCTTTTAGAATCGTCCGCGGGAGACACTTTTATGGAAATCACTTTAGGAGAAGCTACTAAACTCCTAGATAATATTATGGTTAATTATTCTCAGTGGCATACTGAAAGATCTACTAAAAAGGTGCATGCGATAGAAGAAATTAATGTTTCGAGTGGAAAGATGGATGAACTTATGAAATTATATGATAATAAGAGTGTTTCTTCTGATCCTAATGATGTGCCCTCGTATACTTTGATTGAGAATAATAATGAATCTATGGACGTGAATTTTGTTGGTAGGAACAATTTTGGTAATAACGCGTATAGAGGAAATTGCAATCCTAGGCCTTATCCTAGTAATCCCTCTAATAATTATGGTAATTCCTACAACAATTCTTATGGAAATTATAATAAGATGCCCTCTGATTTTGAATCTAATATTAAAGAATTTATTAGTTCACAAAAGAATTTTAGTGCTATGATTGAAGAAAAATTGCTTAAGATTGATGACTTGGCTAGGAATGTTGATAGAATTGCTCGTGATGTTGATTCTTTGAAACTTAGATCTATTCCACCTAAGCATGATATCAATGAGTCTCTCAAAGCCATGAGAATTTCCATTGACGAGTGCAAAGGAAGAACCGCTAGGGTGCATGCCAAGAAAGATGCCTTTATTAAAGCGCGTTCTTCTAGTTCCTATGAAAATAATGATGAAGATATAGAAGTTATTGATGTGTCCCCTATTAAATCTTTGTTTTGCAATATTAATCTTGATAATGATGGGAATAAATATGATCCACCTCTACCTAGAAGGCGTTCCAATAATTCTGAATCTTTTGATCTTGATGCTAAATTTGATAAAAGTGGGATTGAAGAAATTAAAACCCTAGATGTTGCTAAACCCACTATTATGGATTTCAAGGAATTTAACTATGAATATTGCTCTTTGATTGATTGTATTTCCTTGTTGCAATCCGTGCTAAAATCTCCTCACGCTTATAGTCAAAATAAAGCGTTTACTAAACATATCGTTGATGCCTTGATGCAATCTTATGAAGAAAAACTTGAATTGGAAGTTTCTATCCCAAGAAAACTTTATGATGAATGGGAACCAACTATTAAAATTAAAATTAAAGATCATGAGTTTTATGCTTTGTGTGATTTGGGTGCTAGTGTCTCTACTATTCCCAAAACTTTGTGTGATTTGCTAGATTTCCGTAATTTTGATGATTGCTCTCTAAACTTGCATCTTGCGGATTCCACTATTAAGAAACCTATGGGAAGAATTAATGATGTTCTTATTGTTGCAAATAGTAATTATGTGCCCGTAGATTTTATCGTTCTTGATATAGATTGCAATCCTTCTTGCCCTATTATTCTCGGTAGACCTTTCCTTAGAACGGTTGGTGCAATTATTGATATGAAGGAAGGGAATATTAGATTCCAATTTCCATTAAAAAAAGGGCATGGAACACTTCCCTAGAAATAAAATAAAATTACCATATGAATCTATCATGAGAGCCACTTATGGATTGCCTACCAAAGATGGCAATAGCTAGATCTATTCTTGCTTGTTATGCCTAGCTAAGGGCGTTAAACGATAGCGCTTTTTGGGAGGCAACCCAATTTTATTTTTATTCCTTGCTTTTTGCTCCTGTTTAGTAATAAATAATTTATTTAGCCTCTGTTTTGGTTGAGTTTTTTGTGTTTAATTAGTGTTTTTGCCAAGTAGAACCGTTAGGAAGACTTGGGGAAAGTCTTGTTGAACTTGCTGTAAAAACAGAAAACTTAGCGCTCACGAGAACTGCTGTCATTTTTATTTTGAGAGTGATATTTAGTTAATTATTTTTGAAGATGATTAATAGATAAATTCCTCACGTCCAGCAATTTATTTTAGAATTTTTGGGGTTCCAGATCTTGCGCTAGCTACAGATTACTACAGACTGTTCTGTTTTTGACAGATTCTGTTTTTCGTGTGTTGTTTGCTTATTTTGATGAATCTATGGCCAGTAAAATATTTTATAAACCATAGAGAAGTTGGAATACAGTAGGTTTAACACCTGTATAAATAAAGAATGAGTTCATTACAGTACCTCAAAGTGGTCTTTTGTTTTCTTTCGCTAACGGAGCTCACGAGTTTTCTACTTTAAGTATTGTGTTGTGAAGTTTTCAAGTTTTGGGTAAAGATTTGGGTGCTACTGTCTCTACTATTCCCAAAACTTTGTGTGATTTGCTAGATTTCCGTAATTTTGATGATTGCTCTCTAAACTCGCATCTTGCGGATTCCACTATTAAGAAACCTATGGGAAGAATTAATGATGTTCTTATTGTTGCAAATAGGGATTATGTGCCCATAGATTTTATCGTTCTTGATATAGATTGCAATCCTTCTTGCCCTATTACTCTCAGTAGACCTTTCCTTAGAACGGTTTGTGCAATTATTGATATGAAGGAAGGGAATATTAGATTCCAATTTCCATTAAAAAAGGGAATGGAACACTTCCCTAGAAAGAAAATAAAATTACCATATGAATCTATCATGAGTGCCACTTATGGATTGCCTACTGTCGGTGTCAAAACCGGCGGATCTCGGGTAGGGGGTCCCGAACTGTGCGTCTAGGCCGGATGGTAACAGGAGTCAGGGGACACAATGTTTTACCCAGGTTCGGGCCCTCTTGATGGAGGTAAAACCCTACGTCCTGCTTGATTAATATTGATGATATGGGTAGTACAAGAGTAGATCTACCACGAGATCAGAGAGGCTAAACCCTAGAAGCTAGCTTATGGTATGATTGTATGTTGTCCTACGGACTAAAATCCTCCGGTTTATATAGACACCGGAGAGGCTAGGGTTACACAAGGTCGGTTACAAGGGAGGAGATATACATATCCGTATTGCCTAGCTTTCCTTCCACGCCAAGTAGAGTCCCATCCGGACACGAGATGAAGTCTTCAATCTTGTATCTTCATAGTCTAACAGTCCGACCAATGGAGATAGTCCGGCTATCCAGAGACCTCCTAATCCAGGACTCCCACAGTAGCCCCTGAACCAGGCTTTCAATGATGATGAGTCCGTGCGCAGTATTGTCTTCGGCATTGCAAGGCGGGTTCCTCCTCTGAATACACCACAGAAGAATTTTGAATATAAGGATAGTGTCCGACCTTGCAAAATAAGTTCCACATACCACCGTAGAGAGAATAATATTTCCACAAATCCAATTTGCTGACATTACGTCATGGCCCGGTGATTATTCGAACCGTTTCCTTCAACTAGCCTCGCACATAATGCGAGGCAGTTTTTTGACACGTCTTGTCAAAACAGATATCGTGTCCCCTTATCACGGGATTCTCATCAATACGGGTGTGGGTAACCCAACTGCGCCATCGATTACAGCGCTTGGGGGATGAGCGAATTTTACCAGGCTAGTGGGGACGCATAGTTTCGTCCGTCCATATAAAGGGATAAGGATTTACTTTTTCATCCACGCCTTCTTCCTCCTTTGCTCATCCACCTTCGCATACTCGAGCTCTAGCGCCCAAGTTCGAATTTCCCACCTCGACCTTCTCCAACCATGTCCGGAGCAGGAGGCAGGTGGATGGTCTCCTCCGTCATGGAGGGACACGTCAAGAAGCTGCGGAGAGCCGGATACTTGCCCGACGGCATCGCGGACCGGCTCCCAGAGGAGGGGCAGCTCATCCCCACCCCCAGGCCCCATGAGAGGGTGGTGTTCCTCACCCATTTCCTCCGCGGACTGGGATTTCCTCTTCACCCATTTGTCCGGGGGCTCATGTTCTACTATGGCCTGGATTTCCACGATCAGGCCCCGAACTTCATCCTCAACATCTTGGCGTTTATCGTCGTGTGCGAGGCTTTCCTCTATATCAGGCCCCACTTCGGCTTATGGCTGGAGACCTTCAACGTCAAGCCGAAGGTAGTGAGCGGCCGCCAGGCGGAGTGCGGAGGCGCCATGGTGGGCAAGATGCCCAACATCACATGGCTCGAGTGCTCCTTCGTGGAGACAATAAAGGGATGGCAATCGGGGTGGTTCTACATCACCGAGCCGCGTGACCCTTCATGGGCAGCGCCCCCCGAATTCCGATCTGGCTTCCCCACACGGCTCACCTCCTGGCAAGAGAAGGGCCTGTCCTGGGGTAGTTCGGGAGAGCTGACTGGACTCCAAACATGTATTCAAAACATGGTCAACAAGAAGCTCAAACTCGTCAACGTAGTCCAGGTCATGCTCATCCGCCGGATCCTCCCGTGCCAACAACGGGCCTTCAACTTGTGGGAGTTCGACCCGGCGCAGCACCGAACTCTGAACAGGCTCTTCGACACAACCCATGAAGATGCCTGGAGGGTGCTGTTCAAGAGCACCGAGGTCCCCCCTCCCACTACTAAGGATCGCGGATTCAGCGCGAAGCGCCAAGCCAGTTCGATAAGCTTCTTTACCTCTTACAGGATACTTGTTTTTCATAGCTTGACTCCATGCGGGATCTAAACTCCCGTACCTTTGACAGGACTGGCAGGAGACGGCCGGACAGATCGACTATCCGGCTCCTTTGCCCGAAGGCCCAGCAAATGCTCTTCTGACAAAGATGCTGACCCCGGCTCCTTATACAGTGTCGGAGAAGACCAAGAAGGCCAAGGGAACCCGGAAGAGTTCCCGGTGCCAGACGTCTCCGATGACCCTACGGCACACTCCTCCCCCGAAGACGAGGAGGCAGAAGAAGACGTTCTCCCTCCAGACGGGGGAGACAAGAAGAGGAAGGCCGCCCCAACTGGGGAGGCCGAAGGGTCCAAGAAGGGAAGGACTCTCCTTCCGGACAGTTCCACCACCGCCGCCGACGGCGAAGACGAGTGGCTACCCAGGGCCAAGCCCCTGGGGAAATCGTAAGTATTCAGACACCAGAGTCACTCATAGAATTCCTTTGTCGCACTACTTCACCTAACGCCGAAATATGATCATGCAGGCCGCCCCGAGCCCATATCGATGTATCATCGGACGGCTTCCTGGGCTCGTCGGATATGGATAGCGATCCAGTTCCGACCGCCACCTCCCCTCACCCCGCGGACGATGCCGAGGTGCTGTCTCACGAGGCACCGGGTCGAGGGGAGACAGTCCTAGAGGCGCCTCAAAGCGGCCTCCCGGACTCTGGGAGCGGAGGGGACAAGGCCGCTGAGGGCCCTGAGTTCGGCCCTCAGCCGGACACCGCACCGGAACCTCCAGTGGTCCCGGACTCGGGCAGGCAGCCCCCTTCTACAAGGGGAAAGACGCCTACACCAGAGACCTCTGTCCATCTAGAGGCGCCGGACAATCTGCTAGAAGCGCTTCGCGGCGCTTCCATCGATGAGGAGCACCGCACTATTATGAGTGCGGTGATCCAGAAGGTTCAGTCCGCTAAGAGCGGATTGACTGAAGCCTGTGCCAGCCTTCTAACAGGCTTTGAGGTAAGTGTTTAAAGTATATGAAAAATATTACCGCATAGACAGTAGCCCCTGATGCTCTGTTCGGTGTTCGAAAAGAAAAGCCAAACAGAGGATCAAATAATATCGCATGAGTCTAATATGAGTATGTCAATATGCATATGCAGGCTTCGCTGCTTGCGTCCGCCGCACTGACTGCGGAGGTCGCCGTACTGAAGCAGGACCTTAAAGGGTCCCAGGACGAGCTCGGCCTTACCAAGAGGCAGCTCGAGGAGAATAAAGGTAAGTAGTACCTAGTCTGTGGTTATGTATAAAAAGAATGCGATTGCAAAATGACAGGATTATTATGAATTTGCCAGGGGCCACGACCGAAGTGGCAACCCTGAAGCAAGCGCTGTCCGAGGCCGAAGATAAAGCGGCCAAGGAGGACACCGAGCGAGAGAAGCACGAGGCTCGGGTGGGCGAGGTGCAGCAAGAGCTCCAGGCTCTCGTGGCGAAGCACGAGGCGTTGGAGCTTGACTCGAAGACGCGAGAGTCTGAGCTTGCCGCGGCCCTCGAGAGCGCAAAAGTGCCAAGGCCGAAGCCCAAAAGGCCCTCCAGGAGATCGACGCAATGAAGAAGATAGCGGTGGGTAAGGCTTTCTATATGCAAAGCAAGCATGTAAAAGTAAATTACCGATTACTTACCCGAATCCGGAGCTCTCTAGGAGCATTCATAGATTTGCCCCTCATCGTGTCTGATGCCGCACAATTTTACCAGGCCGAGGATGAAAGCTCAACGAAGAAGTTGTTCTGGTCTCAGTATACTGAGGCCGAACACCCGGTGCCAATGAGCGACCAACTGAAGCAGATGGTCGAGCTACATAAGGCGGCCGAACAGGCCATGAAGGGCTTTATAGTCCGGCTGTGGCCTAGCGACGCCCTTCCGAACAACTTCTTCAGCCTGGTGAGGTGGCTTGTGGATGCCTGCCCGCGGCTGGAGGTCGTCAAGCGATCCGTCTGCATTGAAGGTGCGCGCCGGGCTTTTGCCCATGTAAAATTGCAGTGGGTTAAGCTAGACACCGTGAAGCTGATCAAGGAAGGGCCGCCGGAGGGCAAGGAGCACCGCCACCCCGAGATGTACTACGAGGGTGTTCTGCCGGGTGCCTGTCTTATAGCAGACGAGTGTTCAAAAGATGTAATATTTGAGTGAGACTTGCTCGTTTGATCCTGTATTTATGAAAACTTGTTTCATATGTGCTATGCAACGCTTGTTTGAATTTAAAATATTACCTTCTGTTTGGCTATTTATCCACTCTGAGAGATGGCTAGTCCTCGGCTTCTGCCCCCACGCCACGAGTGCTGGGGTGTTCGGGATAAACCTGAGCACTCTTGTTCCCATTTTTGGGTCCTTCGAGGGAGGTGCTCTGCATAGCGAACAAGGCAACCGGACTAATAATGCTTTATCACTCTCACTTAGCCATAGAATTCTATAATTTTAAATTTCGACGAAGCCCCTGATATTCGGAAGGCCGAATTTGGGGCGCGATACACGCCTTTAAGCCGGACAGGGCCGGCCCCTCGCTCTAAGCGGCATAAGTCTTTAGGGACTCGAAAACCTCGCCGAACAGCGACCAGTCTCTCGCCTTATCATGACAGTCAGTTTTAGCTTTCTCTACTGAGGTGGTGAACCTAGTAGAACCGGGCCACAATCGCAGTAGTTCTCCTAGCGCTACCTTAGCCGATAGAGCGGAACGTAAGGTACCAAAACATAGGAGCTGGGCAAACCCAACATTTGACCAAAGACATGACTCGGAGCTGATGCATATAATGCTATAAGTTTGGGGTGCCGCACTTGTGAAAGTGTTCGGACTTTTCACACCGTATTATGGGGTACGTAAGCCCCTGGTGTATTGGCCGTACCAAAGTGTATGGTTGCAAGGCGTCATTAGTGAACACATATATAAAAAACAAGAATGCAATAATAGTCGTAATGTTATGCATTGTTTATTAAAAAAATTGCGTTAAAGCAGATAGTGCGATAAACAAAGAATAGGACTATGTCCCTTCCAAGGGCAATCTGAGGAATGATATTAAATCAAATATTTTGCTCGTTACTGTAATCCACCTGGGCATTCCGTGGTGTGACGCAGCTTTCTGCCTCCTTGGTTGCTGCATCATGTGTTTGGCAATAGTGCTGCCGGACAGTGTTTCTAGAGATTAAGGTCCTGAAAAAGAGAAGAATAACCAAATGGGGAGCCCCTAGTGCGGTTTAAGCTGCATCTTGGGGCGTGCCGCAGTTGTGCCCTCTCCCCACCTATGCCCACAGTATTTTTAATGTGTAATTACGTACGCGTGGCACGAGTTCTGCCGTTGGGCTGGGACTGGGGTGGGGGCCGTATTGCTACATGAGCTCAGATCGCGCCAGGCGGTCTATTTGCCGATTGCTCCGAGCGCGCTTGAAGGTGTCCGGGCTTTGAAACGCCGAACTGGTTGATTGCCTTGAGAGGCTGCTTTGCGCTTCTGCTGCGAGGGCCGCGGTGTTCTCCTCTGTTCAGAGAGAGCGCTCTGTGTTTCCATTGACTGTAATAACTCCACGAGGTCCTGGCATCTTGAGCTTCAGGTATGCATAATGCGGTACCACATTGAATCTAGCAAATGTGGTTCTCCCGAGCAGTGCATGATAACCACTATGGAACGGGACTATATCAAATATTAACCCTTCGCTTCAGAAGTTATCCGGGGATCCGAAGACCACTTCCAGTGTAATTGAGCATGTGCAATGGGCCTCTACACCTGGAATGACGCCTTTAAAGGTCGTTTTTCTGGGTTTGATCCTTGAGGGGTCTATACCCATTTTGCGCACTGTGTCCTGATAAAGCAGGTTCAGGCTGCTGCCGCCATCCATAAGGACTCGAGTGAGGTGAAATCTGTCAATGATTAGGTCTAGGACCAGTGTGGCGAATCTGCCATGACGGATACTAGTGGGGTGGTCCCTGCGATCGAAAGTGATCGGATAGGAGGACCATGGGTTGAACTTTGGGGCGACTGGCTCCAACGCATATATGTCCCTGAGCGCATGCTTCCGCTCCCTCTTGGGGATGTGGGTTGCATATATCATGTTCACCGTCCGCACTTGTGGGGGAAACCTCTTCTGTCCTCTGGTATGTGGCTGCCGGGGCTCCTCCTCGTCATCGCTATGTGGCCCCTTGTCTTTGTTTTCGGCAATTAACTTGCCGGCCTGCTTGAATACCCAACAGTCCCTGTTGGTGTGGTTGGCTGGCTTGTCGGGGGTGCCGTGTATCTGACACGAGCGATCGAGTATGCGGTCCAAACTGGACGGGCCCGGTGTACTTTGTTTGAATGG
Organism: Triticum dicoccoides; assembly: GCF_002162155.2. Lineage (NCBI taxonomy): Eukaryota > Viridiplantae > Streptophyta > Magnoliopsida > Poales > Poaceae > Triticum > Triticum dicoccoides. The sequence goes on along the minus strand of NC_041384.1, from coordinate 250,800,012 downwards.
CTTCTTCCGCTGACCGGGTTTAGAGCCTTTGAATCCGGCATTGACTACCGTATCCTCAGTATTATCGCTATTAATGCGGCGCTTATGTTTGTTGCGACATGACCTGCTATTGCCGTCCTTGGTATCCGAGGTACCATGGTTCTTTGATATGTTATTACTGCGAGCCAGCCAGCTGTCTTCTCCCGCACAAAAACGGGTCATGAGCGTCGTGAGGGCTGCCATAGATTTCGGCTTTTCCTGACCAAGGTGCCGGGCTAGCCACTCGTCCCGGATGTTGTGTTTGAAAGCCGCTAAGGCCTCTGCATCTGGATAATCGACGATTTGATTTTTCTTTGTAAGGAACCGAGTCCAGAATTGTCTGGCCGACTCTTCTGGCTGCTGAATTATGTGGCTCAAGTCATCGGCATCTGGTGGTCGCACATAAGTGCCCTGAAAGTTGTCGAGGAATGCGGCTTCCAGATCTTCCCAACAACTAATGGAATCTGCTGGCAAGCTGTTAAGCCAATGCCGCCCTGGTCCTTTGAGCTTTAGTGGGAGGTATTTGATGGCGTGTAAGTCATCACCTCGGGCCATGTGGATGTGGAGGAGGAAATCCTCGATCCATACCGCAGGATCAGTAGTGCCATCGTATGATTCAATATTTACAGGTTTAAAACCTTCTGGGATTTGATGATCCATTACTTCGTCTGTGAAGCATAAAGGGTGTGCGGCGCCTCTGTATTGGGCTATATCGCGACACAGCTCAAATGGGTCTTGCCCGCTGTGTTCGGCCCGGCCGGATTTACTTTTACTGTATCCGGCGTGACGTTTATCGTCTTGCATGGTGGCGTGCCCTCGTGATCCGTAGATCGATCTTGCATGCTTTGCTTTGTCCTCCAATATGTCTCGCATGTCTGGCGTTGATACGTCTCCGTCGTATCTACTTTTCAAACACTTCTGCCCTTGTTTTGGACTCTAATTTGTATGATTTGAATGGAACTAACCCGGACTGACACTGTTTTCAGCAGAATTGCCATGACGTTGTTTTATGTGCAGAAAACAAATATTCTCGAAATGACCTGAAACTCCACGGGAGGTCTTAGAAAACATAATAAAAAATCCTCGCCAAATATGAAGACCAGGGGGCCCACACCCTTCTCACAAGGGTGGGGGGCGCCCCCCTAGGGCGCGCCCCCACCTCATGGCCCCACTAGAGACCCTCCGACGCCAACTCCAACTCTATATATTTGCTTTCGGAGAGGAAAAAAATCAAGGAGAAGAAATCATCGCGTTTTACGATACGGAGCCACCACCAAGCCCTAAAACCTCTCGGGAGGGCTGATCTGGAGTCCGTTCGGGGCTCCGGAGAGGGGGATTCGTCGCCGTCGTCATCATCAACCATCCTCCATCACCAATTTCATGATGCTCACCGCCGTGCGTGAGTAATTCCATCGTAGGCTTGCTGGACGGTGATGGGTTGGATGAGATTTATCATGTAATCGAGTTAGTTTTGCCATGTTAAGTTCCTGTAACACTGATCTGAAATTCCAGGCTTGTGCTAATTTCACTAAGTCTGAAATCTGTTTACCAAATGCATTTTTGCCATGCTTGTTTGAACCTGTTAATGGATAAATTGGCCGTAGCTCAGTGTTCATCTTTTGTTAAGCATCATGAATGGATCCCTGCCATATATTTTGTTGTCATGTTTGAGTGCTGTAGCATGTTCATCTTGTTGCATTTAGATGGCTACTTGCTGTTTATCAGAGACCGGTGCCATATTTGAATTGCTTGCCATTTCCAAACCGTGTCTCCGATTCCGGTGATCTTTATATCGTATTCAAGCGATTTCATCTCACCTTTCCAGTGGCACACTTGGATTTCCATGTTGAGGCCAGATTCAATAATTCCTTGTCAAATCATGCATATGCATCGCATACCGCATCCCTCATATCATACCATGTTCATGTGTTGGTTGTTTACTATGTTGTGTGCTTCTTTCCGGTGTTGCTTCTTCGGGTTGGTTCTGATAACGTCGCGTTTGTGAGGATCTGTTCGTCTACGTCCGTTTGTCTTCTTCATGTACTCGTTCTTCTTCCTTGCGGGATCTCAGGCAAGATGATCATACCCTCGAAATCACTTCTATCTTTGCCTTGCTAGATGCTCACTCTTTTGCTATGCCCATGCTGCGATACCTACCACTTGCTTATCATGCCTCCTACTTTGTTGAACCAAGCCTCTAACCCACCTTGTCCTAGCAAACCGTTGTTTGGCTATGCTACCGCTTTGCTCAGCCCCTCTTATAGCGTTGTTAGTTGCAGGTGAAGATTGAAGTTTGTTCCTTGTTGGAACATGGAGATGTTGTTCCTTGTTGGAACATGTTTACTTGTTGGGATATCACAATATCTTTTATTTAATTAATGCATCTATATACTTGGTAAAGGGTGGAAGGCTCGACCTTATGCCTGGTGTTTTGTGCCACTCTTGCCGCCCTAGTTTCCGTCATATCGGTGTTATGTTCCCGGATTTTGCGTTCCTCACTCGGTTGGGTAATAATGGGAACCCCTTGACAGTTCGCTTTGAATAAAACTCCTCTAGCAATGCCCAACCTTGGTTTTACCATTTGCACTAACAACCTACCACCTTCCCTTGGGTTCTGCAGACTCAAGGGTCATCTTT
>NC_041384.1:250748170-250797062 GCF_002162155.2 Triticum dicoccoides | reverse complement strand
TCTGAGTGTTGGTCCGAACTGAGCTGCCTGCGGGGCCACCTCGGGGAAACTTGAGGGTTGGTTTTACTCGTAGCTAGTCTCATCTGAGTGTGCCCTGAGAAAGAGATATGTGCAGCTCCTATCGGGATTTGTCGGCACATTCGGGAGGTGTTGCTGGTTTTGTTTTAACCTGTCGAAATGTCTTGAAGAACCGGGATACCGAGTCTGATCGGAACGTCTCGGGAGGAGGTCTATTCCTTTGTTGACCGTGAGAGCTTGTCATGGGCTAAGTTGGGACACCCCTGCAGGGATTGGAACTTTCGAAAGCCGTGCCCGCGGTTATGGGCAGATGGGAATTTGTTAACGTTCGGTTGTAGAAAACCTGAAGTTGACCTTAATTAAAAAGCATCAACCGCGTGTGTAACCGTGATGGTCTCTTCTCGGAGGGGTCCGGGAAGTGAACACGGTGTTGGAGTTATGCTTGACATAGGTTGTTCTAGGATCACTTATTGATCATACTTTTATCGACCGTGCTTTGCCTTCTATTCTCGCTCTCATTTGCATATGTTAGCCACCATATATGCTAGTCGCTTGCTGCAGCTCCACCCCATACCTTTTACCTTACCCATAAGCTTAAATAGTCTTGATCGCGAGGGTGCGAGATTGCTGAGTACCCGTGGTTCACAGATACTTCCAAAACCAGCTTGCAGGTGCCGATGAGTCCATGCAGACGATGCAACCAAGCTCAGGAGGAGCTCGATGAAGATCTTTTCCTTTGTGTTGTTTCGTTCTAGTTGATCAGTAGTGGAGCCCAGTTGGGGTCGATCAGGGACCTTGTCGCATTTGGGGTTCTTCTTTTATTTTGGTTCCGTAGTCGGACCTTGATTGTATTTGGTTGATGTAATGCTTTATTCATGTAATTGTGTGAAGTGGCGATTGTAAGCCAACTATGTATCTCTTTCCCTTATGTATTACATGGGTTGTGTGAAGATTACCTCACTTACAACATTGCTTTCAATGCGGTTATGCCTCTAAGTCGTGCTTCGACACGTGGGAGATATAGCCGCATCGAGGGCGTTATAGATGTGCATATCCCCATTGAGGTAACTTAGTGTTATTCAAAATTTCTTCGGTTCCATGATTATCGGAATGAGTTTGTTAACAAGACTTGATCAACCTTGTTAGTGGATTCTTTTTGATGAGCATGAGATGGATGAAACTAGAAGCACAAACTTCTGTACCCTCTCTATACTTTCTGTTAATTAGTAGAAATAAAGTAAAAATAGTATTTTTCTTGCTATTATCTAATTATCCGTGCAATATAAAAATAACCCAAAAATAAAAGTCCTTAGAATGACATGCCAAATTAATATGATTTTTTCGGGAATATTTGAGGATTTACTGTGCAAAAATCACCGCAGGAGGAGCTGCCACCTGGCCACGAGGGTGGTGGGCGCACCCCCCTATAGGGCGCGCCCCCTGCCTCGTGGGCCCACGGTGGCCCTCCTCCACCTGTTCTAGCACCCATCTTCTTCCTCTATCTCACACAAACCCGAAAAACCAACTCAAGCACGAGTTCCAGCCACTTTTGCTGTGATTTTCGATCTACTTGCTCAAAGCACCTCTCGCAAAACTGCTTGGGGAGATTGTTCCTTGGTATGTGACTCCTCCATTGGTCCAATTAGTTTTTGTTCAAGTGCTTTATTCATTGCAAATTTGTGCTGCATAGATGACCATGTTCTTGAGCTTGCATGTCAAATTTATATGGTTCCAAGTAGTTCTAATGCTTGATATAGGCTCTATGCACTTGTGGGAGTAGTTGCTATTAGTTTTATTGAGTTTGATTCACTTTTATTTTGAAGTTACTAAAAATTTCAGAATTTTTCAGAGATAAAAAATATGCTTAGGAAGATGTTCCAAGGTGGTTTCTCTAAGAAGCAAGGACCCAGAATTGCTATGCGCGATGCTGACGAGGATCCACCAAGAGACGGTCCAGTACGGCCTTGCGAATGGGCGTCGAAAAATTTTATGGACCGTGCGGGAATTAAAGAAGAATTCAAAGCATATTTGCACAATGCCGGTCTGGAGGATTTTGAGGCTAACAAATGCCCCCAGTATCATGATCTCACAAGTTCATTTGTGAGGAGGTTTGAGTATTCATCTTCACGTAATTCTCCTCCAGTCATGTTTGATCTCTATGACAAATCTTATACCATGGACTTAGAGGATTTCACTTCTGCTTGCAAACTTCCATCATGGGGTAGTGTTAGAGATCCCCCTAAATCTGAATTTAGAAACTTTCTTGCTAGTATAACTGTCGGGGAATCTAGAGATATAACGCAGGCTACCATAGGGAGCATTCACTTTCCTGCTATACATTATTTTGCTCTTTTCATCGGTAGATGCATAAATGCTAAGGATGAAGCATGTCACTTGTGTGTCCCTGATCTTAGCATTCTTAGGAGTGCTGTGTTAGGAGACCAATCTTATCATATGGGAGCCATTGTAGCTCGTAGGTTGCATCATAATAGACATAATGGAGATTTCTTTGGAGGAATTTTTGCAACCCGCTTAGCTCATTTTCTTGAAATAGACATTCACGAGGGTGATACGGAGTTGCCCCCTGCATATTTAGATTATGACTCTATGGCTTCACACCAGTTTGTCGAGAGGTCTGAATCACCTCTCTTATACCGCTTAATTTTTTATAAACGACGTGTTTTCCGTATTAATCTCCCTGCTCATGCCTTCTTTGATTCACATGCAAAAGGAAGATATGTTATTACCAGAGAGGAGGCAGAAGAGTACGAGAGGAGAGCGGAGGCAGCTCGACTCCACGCTGCAGCTTAGCAGGCGATAACCGCTGCACATCAGTATGATCCCAACTATCCTTCCTCATCATAGTACGACCCCAACAACTATTATTATGGATATCCGCCAGCCCAGCCGTGGCCATAGACCAACTTAGGCCAAAATCCTAAGCTTGGGGGCGTACGTATTTCTCACCGACATTACATTTATGTTCACACACACTCATTGCTAGATGTCGGTACTCATCCTTTTTCATTGTATTATCCATGCTAGTTTATTTTCCTTTTTTATGCTTTCTTCTTGTGTGTTTAATAAACCTTAAGAAAAAACCAAAAAAATTAGTAGTAGTTTATTTTTCTGCTGTAGTAGTAATAATTAAAAAGAAAACCCAAAAATATTTCCCGTTCTTCTTTTGCTTGTTGGGAGCTTTCCCGTGTAAATAGTTTTATTTCTTTTCTTTTCTTTGGGGGTCAGTAGGAGAAGACCATAATTAAATTGTTGAAGTGGCTCTTATATGCATTATTGTTGAATTAACCAAAGAGCCCATATTGCCTTGTCTTCTCCTGTTTATTGAATGCTCGCAGATTCCATCTTAGTCCAATGCACGTGCACTCTTATTATTATTCACACCGTTCGGTCATGCAAGTGAAAGGCAATTACGATGATATATGATGAACTGACTGAGAGGAGAAAAGCTGGTATGAACTCGACCTCTTTTGTTGTTGTAAATATGATGAGTCCCTCGTTCTTGATTCAGCTTATTATGAATAAACATGTTTGCAATGACAATTAGAGATCGTAGTTGCTTGTGCCATGCTTGATTAGCTATGAGTTATAATGATTTACCTTGTGTGCCAACATGCTATTAAGATGATTATGATGTGGTATGATGGGGTGGTATCCTCCTTTGAATGATTTAAGTGACTTGACTTGGCACATGTTCACGCATGTAGTTGAAACAAATCAACACAGCCTTCACGATATTTATGTTCATGGTGGATTATATCCTACTCATGCTTGCATCCAATGTTTATTAATTTTAATGCATGTACATGGCTGTGGTCGCTCTCTAGTTGGTCGCTTCCCAGTCTTTTGCTAGCCTTCACCTATACTAAGCGGGAATACTGCTTGTGCATCCAATCCCTTAAATCCCAAAGTTATTCTAGATGAGTCCACCATACCTTCCTATATGCGGTATCTACCTGCCGTTCCAAGTAAAATTTGTATGTGCCAAACTCTAAACCTTCAAATAAACATTCTGTTTTGTATGCTCGAATAGCTCATGTATCAACAAAGGTTGTCCTTATCTTCCATGTTAGGCGGGTTATTCTCAAGAGGAGTGGACTCCGCTCCTCACTCACGAGAAAATGGCTGGTCACCGGGATGCCCAGTCCCATGCCTTATGCAAACTAAATCAAAATTAATTGCAAACAAAACTCCCCCTGGGACCTGATGTATGCTGGAGGCACTCATTGTTTCGAGCAAGCCATGGATTGATGTTTGTTGGTGGAGGGGGAGTATAAACTTTACCATTTTGTTTGGGAACCACCTATAATGTGTTTAGCATGGAAGATATCGCCATCTCTTAGTTGTTATGTTGACAATGAAAGTATACCGCTCAAAATATAGTTTACCTCTATTGCAAAACCGAGCTCTGGCAGCTCTACAAATCCCTGCTTCCCTCTACGAAGGGCCTATCCATTTACTTTCTTGTTGAGTCATCACCCTCTTATTAAAAAGCAGTAGCTGGAGAGCACAACTGTCATTTGCATTCATCACTATTAATTTACGTTGGGTGTGACTATGATTGGATTTCTTTTACCATGAATTACAATGTCTAGTCAGTCCTTGATCTTTAAAGGTGCTCTGCATTTATGTTTTGCGGTCTCAGAAAGGGCTAGCGAGATACCATCTTGTTATATCATATTATGATTGTTTTGAGAAAGTGTTGTCATCCGAGATTTATTATTATGACTTGCTAGTTGATTATGCTATTGATATGAGTAATTATGAGACCTGAGAATTATTGCAAATGTGGTTAGTTATGATTTATGCTGAAAGCTTGAATGCTGGCTTGACATAGTTACAACAACAAGAGCAAACCGAGTTTGTAAAAGTTTTTCTTTCTTTCTTTCAATTTGTCAACTAAATTGCTTGAGGACAAGCAAGGGTTTAAGCTTGGGGGAGTTGATACGTCTCCGTCGTATCTACTTTTCCAAACACTTTTGCCCTTCTTTTGGACTCTAATTTGTATGATTTGAATGGAAGTAACCCGGACTGACGCTGTTTTCAGCAGAATTGCCATGATGTTGTTTTCTGTGCAGAAAACAAATATTCTCGGAATGACCTGAAACTCCACGGGAGGTCTTAGAAAAAATAATAAAAAATCCTCGCCAAATATGAAGACCAGGGGCCCACAGCCTTCTCACGAGGGTGGGGGGCACGCCCCCCTAGGGAATGCCGCCTACCTCGTGGGCCCCCTGGAGACCCTCCGACGCCAACTCCAACTCTATATATTTTCTTTCGGAGAGAAAAAAATCAGGGAGAAGAAATCATCGCGTTTTACGATACAGAGCAGCCGCCAAGCCCTAAAACCTCTCGGGAGGGCTGATCTGGAGTCCGTTCGGGGCTCCAGAGAGGGGGATTTTTCGCCGTCGTCATCATCAACCATCCTCCATCACCAATTTCATGATGCTCACCGCCGTGCATGAGTAATTCCATCATAGGCTTGCTAGACGGTGATGGGTTGGATGAGATTTATCATGTAATCGAGTTAGTTTTGGTAGGGTTTGATCATCCACTATGTTCTGGGATTGATGTTTCTATGACTTTTCTATGCTTAATGCTTGTCACTAGGGCCCGAGTGCCATGATTTCAGGTCTGAACCTATTATGTTTTCATGAATATATGAGAGTTCTAGATCCTATCTTGCAAGTCTATAGTCACCTACTATGTGTTATGATCCGGCAACCCCGAAGTGACAATAATCGGGACCACTCCCGATGATGACCGTGGTTTGAGGAGTTCATGTATTCACTATGTGCTAATGCTTTGTTCTAGTTCTCTATTAAAAGGAGGCCTTAATATCCCTAAGTTTCCAATAGGACCCCGCTGCCACGGGAGGGTAGGACAAAAGATGTCATGCAAGTTCTTTTCCATAAGCACGTATGACTATATACGGAATACATGCCTACATTACATTGGTGAATTGGAGCTAGTTCTGTGTCACCCTATCTTATGACTGTTACATGATGAACCGCATCCGGCATAATTATCCATCACCGATCCAGTGCCTACGAGTTTTCCATATACTGGTTTACGCTTATTCACTTTTCCGCTGCTACTGTTACAATCACAACAAAATACCAAAAACATTACTTTTGCTGTCTTTACTTTTGTTGCCGTTACCACTACTATCATATTACGTTGCTACTAAACACTTTGCTGCAGATACTAAGTTTCCAGGTGTGGTTGAATTGACAACTCAGCTGCTAATACTTGAGAATATTCTTTGGCTCCCCTTGTGTCGAATCAATAAATTTGGGTTGAATACTCTACCCTTGAAAGCTGTTGCGATCCCCTATACTTGTGGGTTATCAGGCGTATCTCCCCATGCCTTTTTATTTGAATGGCGTCGGAGTGCGGGCTGAGTTTTTGGCTGGAATGCCTCTCTATCGCGGCCACGAGGTGGCCGATCAGCCACATCGTACGCTTCTTTCTCAAGTCGGGGTAGGAACCTGTATTTTGGGTAACTCTTGGAGGGGCGCTCGAGTTTATATTCCTCGGCCGCGAGGACTTCAGTCCATCTGTCAGCTAGCAGATCTTGATTAGCTTGAAGCTACTACTGCTTTTTCTTCAGGCTATTTGCCGTGGCCATAAGCCGGCGCTTGAAGCGCTCTTGTTCGACGGGATCCTCTGGTACGGCGAATTCATCGTCGCCGAGGCTTGCCTCGTCTTCGGAGGGGGGCATGTAATTATCATCTTCCTCCTCTCTGTCTGCCGCTCTCTCAGGAGTGCTGGCTCCTCCATCCTCCTACTCTAAATCCTGCTGGAGGTGATTGTTGTTGTCTTCGGCACTATCCATAGTGTTATTATCTCTTGTGCCGGTATAACCACTTTTGCTTTGGCGGGACTTAGAGCGGCGCCGCTGACGTTGACGCTTGGGTTGCATCTTGGAGGGGTCATCCTCTGCTATCTCGTCGCCATTGCCTTCTTTGGGTGTATCCACCATGTATATATCGTATGATGAGGTGGCTGTCCAGTGCCCCGTAGGCAGTGGTTCCTCTTCGTCTCCCGCATCATCGTCCATACCATCGATGTCTTCGGAGTCGAAGTCGAGCATGTCGGTTAAGTCATCGACATTGGCTACTAAGTGGGTGGTGGGTGGGTCACGAATTTCTTCGTCGTCCGCATCCCAGTCCTGCCGGACATAGTTCGACCAGGATCCTCCTGATAAGGAGAGAGACCTTAACAAGTTCAGTATGTCGCCAAAGGGCGAGTGCTGAAAAATATTTGTGGAGGTAAAATCCATGATCGGCGCCCAATCAGATTCGATAGGAACGGGCGCAGGTGGCTCGGAGTCCGTGGCCGAAGAAGGATCCGGCAGTTTATCAACACGGCTCTCGTGCAAGGTAAGGTTGATGTTTGGCTCGATCACCGCTGAGGGTAAGGCCTCCGTGGCGGGGTCCATCCACCCATCCTCGGAAGGTGCAACTAGCTCCGAATTGAGGGTCGGAGCGGCTGCCGGTGTGATCTCCTGAACACTATCCGATGGTAGAGCTAAATCGTCCTCATCGTGACCGCGTGACGCACAGGGCAGAGGCTCGAATCCGTCGAAGATCAAGTCTCCGCGGACATCGGCTGTGTAGTTTAAGCTTCCAAACCTAACCTGGTGGCCAGGGGCGTAACTTTCGATCTGCTCTAGATGGCCAAGCGAATTGGCCTGCAGTGCAAAGCCACCGAACATGAAGATCTGTTCGGGGAGAAAAGTCTCACCCTGGACCACATCGTTATCGATGATAGTAGGAGCCATCAAGCCTAACAGCGACGACACAAAGGAACTCTCAATGAAAGCACCAATGTCGATGTCAAAACCGGCGGATCTCGGGTAGGGGGTCCCGAACTGTGCGTCTAGGCCGGATGGTAACAGGAGGCAGGGGACACAATGTTTTACCCAGGTTCGGGCCCTCTTGATGGAGGTAAAACCCTACGTCCTGCTTGATTAATATTGATGATATGGGTAGAACAAGAGTAGATCTACCACGAAATCAGAGAGGCTAAACCCTAGAAGCTAGCCTATGGTATGATTGTATGTTGTCCTATGGACTAAAACCCTCCGGTTTATATAGACACCGGAGAGGCTAGGGTTACGCAAGGTCGGTTACAAGGGAGGGGATATACATATCCGTATTGCCTAGCTTGCCTTCCACGCCAAGTAGAGTGTAACATCCCAAATTTTCAATTTGGAATGTTATACATTAGATCATAATTGCATATCATATTTTATTTGCTTTTGGTTTTGATCCTAGAAATTCTATGCAACTCAAGGACCCACGGAGAGAGTTGGGGATTTTGTTATTTTCATATTTGAGTTTTCTCAAATTTTGAGAATAGGATCATTTGATTTTATTTATTTTATCATCAATTATTTCTATTACAAAAATATGAGAGAGGGAATAAAATGACTTTCCCAAAATAAAGAAATATTGAGGATTTAAAAATAAAATCAAATAAGATTTTATTTCTGAGTTTTTCGCTATTTTATTTGAATTTAGGAAAAATGTGCATTTTTCAAAATTGCATTTAGGCCCCAAATAAATGTTCACCTTGTGCGGCTTGTGCATTTTTCATATTTTATGCCATGCTATGCTAGTAGACGTGGATTGGGTGAGTGATATCTATGACAGATGTGAGTTTGTTAATTAATGGTTTATCTAAGGTGGCAACTTAAACACACATCTGGGTGGATTGAGGCACCTGGGTATTCCAGGACTTGCCTGTTTTCTTTTGGACCGCCACCCAGGCTCAAAGGGATCATGAGACTATTCATACTAGAAACTTCCGTGTGCAGCCACAAGCTATTATGGGCTCTAGCATAGTTGACTAAGTCGTGCGAACTCTTACAGTGGTAGACTAGCAGATGTAAGGGATGTAGGTGGTACGGTCTACCCGATCGTAAGGTGCGAGCGCTTCTGAAAGACTATGTCTTGGTCATCCGTCTTCTCAAACACCATGTAGTGCGAGAAACCAAACGGAGGCGATCAAGTCTTGTGGGGAAAAGTGCGCAAACCTCTGCAGAGTGTAACAAACTAATCATGGTTAGCCGTGTCCCCGGTTATGGACATCATGAGTATCTAGTACCTGGATTATCATGTGAATCTCAACATGTTACTATAAAATTTAATTTGATGGGTTTTGTTAATGATGATGCTTAATTGGGATTGAGAATGCTGTCAACCATTCTTAATGTTTAACAACCACCATGATAGTTAATTAAATTTATTCCTTTGCAGTAGGGAAAATTTGGCTTACGCAAAACTGTAACCATAGAGCTTTCCACCAGCCAAATATGCATATAGTATAGTTGTTTCATTCCATTACTCTCTATGTGTTACATTGCCAGCATATTCCATGTGCTGATCCATTTTCGGGCTGCAACATTAATGTTGCAGACTTTTCAGACGACGATTAAGGAGTTTTTAGGTCGTGGTTCTATACTTAGTGATGCCGTTGGAGTTGATGGACTCACTTATCTTCCAAGCCTTCCGCTGTTATAGTTATTAGATGGCCTTAAGCCATATTTATTGTAATAAGTTCTCTATGGAGACACTCGATGTAATAAGTGTGTGATTGCTACTCTGTTATAAATCCTCTGAGTACTGTGTGGTGTCAGCATTACTGATCCAGGGATGACACCGGAGCACAGAGATCAGACTGTTTGAGGTCTGGTCGCTACAGAGATGGTATCAGAGCACACGCTGACTATAGGACACGACCACTAAGCTAAAAACCTAGATCACTATTCACTCTCTTCTCTTCTGACCTCTCATCTTTTCTACTCTTTTAGGATGGCGGATGCAAGGAACAAGTTCACGCAACCGGATGAAGATACAGCCTTTGGACGTCACTTGAAGGAAGTCACTAGATGCCTGAACATAGGAGTACCAAGCTTCACCGGAACCTACAACGCCACTTTACCTAAAGAAGAGCGCTGGATGATTCAAGTTCAAGTTCCAGGAAGGACGTTCATGCCAGTCACTGATCCCATAGAGTTTTCTTTTGATGCACCAACTTGGAATCTAGGAAAGAGCATGGCAGGTCATATCGCCATGGGACGCATTGGAGAAGTCTACCGCAAGGATCTCAAGGACACTATCTACCAGATTTGTGGGCGCCGAGATGAGCACTGGGAGATGATCAGTACCAGGAAGGATAGATCAATTGCAGCTTTTATCCAGGAGTTAAACCAACACATTCGACGACAGGATTACCAGATGTGCGCTGACATGATGGACCTGAAGAAGGCAAGGACAAGAATCAAGGAACTGGAGGAAGAACTCAAGGCTACACGTGAAGATTATGAAGAAGAAATTGAAGTATTGGTAGAGAAGAATGCCGACCTAACAATGAAGATCGGGATATTTATGGGAGGCCCTACACCAGTAGATGAAGACGAAGAACCCAAGGAGATTAGCCCGGAAGACTACATCATCATCGACGACACCGACACGGATCCAGATGAGAGCGATGATGACTATATTGATGAAGCTGGAGCAGATATCATGGAGTCTACAACCGAAGAATATTTCTAGTAGACCACCTCATCAGTAGTAGTAGTCCACCATGTAAATAAAGTAGTTCGAGCACTTTTGTGATAGTTAGATCGATTGTATGCCCTTGTTTGATTGAATGAACTAAATTGTTTGCTTTTGCCTCATGTGCATATGGGTAGTGTTTTCTCTTCAGACCCCCTCTATTCTTAAATCTCATCTTTTCTAAAGCCTCAGATGCCTCCGAGACGTGACCCCGGATTTACCTTTCCACCGGAGCTCACCCAGTTGATCCAGCAACAGAACACATTGATGCAGTTGCTAGTCCAGAATCAGAATCAGGGGAACAACAACAACCCACCATCACCACCACCACCACCTATTGATCACTTAGCCCATTTTCTTAGGCTGAATCCGCCGGTGTTCTCTAGTAGCACCGAGCCGATAGTAGCAGATGATTGGCTCCGCAAGACAGCTAGAGAGTTGACCACATCAGGATGCACATATGCGGAGAAGGTGAAGTTTGCCGCACATCAGCTTGAAGGACCCGCAGCATCATGGTGGAAGAATTTCACAGCCACTTTCCCTGTCGACACTGTCACATGGGACCAGTTTCAGCAAGCTTTTTGTACTGCCCATGTTTCAGCAAGAGCTATGGCCATGAAGAAGCGTGAGTTTCGCAACTTGCGCCAAGGAGGACAGACAGTTGGCCAGTATGTGGAGGACTTTAGTAAGTTAGCATGTTATGCCCCAGATGATGTTGCTACAGATGCAGCTAAGCAGGAGAAGTTTCTGGAAGGACTGAGCGATGAGTTGAGCATGCAGTTGATGTTAGCAACCTTCAACAACTACCAGGAGTTGGTAGATCGTGCACTTATGATTGAAGGGAAGTAGCAGCAAATTGAAAATCGCAAGAGGAAGTATGGACAAGGAAAGTACAACTCAAGAGCTCAACAGAAGCCACGTTTTACCCATAGACCGGGAGGACATTTTCAGCATACCCATGGGGGAGGTAGCTCGCACACTCACAATGGCACCAGGAATGGTAATGGGAATGGAGGAAGCAACGGCCAGAACCGCACCAACCCATCAACCCCAGCCAAGAAAGACCTGAGCCAAGTCACTTGCTTTAAGTGTTCGAAGACAGGACATTATGCAAATGAATGTCCTGAGTTACAAAATGGAAATAGCAATGGAAGCTCTGGGAAGAAGCCGAACCCTTTCAACAGGGGACAGGTGAACCACATTAGCGTGGAGGAGGTTGAAGCTCAGCCTGATGCAGTAATAGGTAAGTTTTTGGTTAAGTCATTTACTACACTCATTCTTTTTGATACTGGTGCATCGCATTCATACATCTCAAGGGGATTTGTGGATAAGTATAACCTGTCAACCCAAGCCCTTAGGTCACCCATGTTAGTAACCTCGCCTGGAGCAGAATATATGGCTAGTCGATGGTGTGAACGGTTACCATTAAGGATTGGTAACTATGTTTTTCCCTCAGACATAATAGTATTGGAATCCCAAGGATTGGATGTGATATTAGGCATGGATTGGTTGTCAAAGTATGAAGGGAATATTGGATGTGCTAGTAAGTCAATTTTGCTTACCACACCAGAAGGAAGAAGGATCAAGTATGTATCCTGACATGTGCCAAAGGGAACTCAAGTAAATTGCTTAACAGGAGTTGTGCAGGAGGAAGTACCAGTGGTAAGGGATTTCCCTGATGTGTTTCCAAAAGAGTTGCCAGGCATGCCACCGGATAGAGATATTGAGTTTTTGATTGAGCTATTGCTAGGCACAGGGCCAATATCAAAGAGACCATACAGGATGCCTGCAAAGGATTTGGTGGAAATTAAGAAGCAGATTAAGGAGTTACTGGATAAAGGATATATTCGCCCAAGTTCTTCGCCTTGGGGATCGCCAGTACTTCTAGTGGAGAAGAAGGATGGATCGTTAAGGATGGTTGTCGATTATCGAGGATTGAATGAAGTAATCATTAAGAACAAGTACCCACTACCGATGATCAATGATCTGTTTGATCGATTGCAAGGAGCTAAGGTATTTTCCACGATCGATCTGCGATCAGCATACCACCAGTTGAAGATTCGAGAACAGGATATACCTAAGACAATTTTTGCCACCAGTTATGGGTTGTATGAGTATACTGTTATGTCATTTGGTCTGACTAACGCACCTGCATATTTTATGAACATGATGAACAAAGTGTTTATGGAGTTCTTGGATAAGTTTGTCATGGTGTTCATTGATGATATCCTAGTCTACTCGAAGAATGAAGAGGAGCATAAGGAGCATTTGCATTTGGTACTTGGAAAGCTCAGAGAACATCAATTATATGCCAAGTTCAGCAAATGTGAGTTTTGGTTGAAGGAAGTTGGATTTCTCGGACACGTTATATCCGGAGAAGGTATAGCAGTTGATCCCACTAAAGTTGATACCGTGACCAAGTGGGAAGCACCAACCACGATTGGAGAGATCCGAAGTTTTCTTGGACTCGCAGGATACTACCGGAGATTTATTGAGAATTTCTCAAAGATTGCGAAGCCTAGGACTGAGTTGTTGAAGAAAGATACCAAGTTCATATGGACGGTGGAATGTGAGGCTAGTTTTCAGGACTTGAAGAAATGTTTGGTTACCTCACCATTGTTGATTTTGCCAGACCAGACCAAGAATTATGAGGTGTATTGCGACGCTTCATGTCGAGGACTTGGAGCAGTACTTATGCAGGAAGGGAGAGTTGTTTCATATGCCTCAAGATAACTAAAACCTCACGAGTTGAATTATGCTACACATGATTTGGAATTAGCAGCCGTAGTGCATGCATTGAAAACATGGAGACATTTTCTGATTGGAAATCATTGTGAGGTGTACATGGATCATAAGAGTTTGAAATACATTTTCACACAGAAGGAGTTAAACCTCAGACAAAGGAGATGGTTGGAGCTCATTAAGGATTATGATATGAAATTGCATTATCACCCCGGAAAGGCTAATGTAGTAGCCGACGCATTAAACCGTAAGAGCCACGTCAATACATTAATGACAGGAGGAATAGCAAGGGAGTTAGCCGAAAATCTTCGAGAGTTATGTTTGGAAATAGTTCCGAGAGGCTATGTAGCAGCACTGGAGATTCAGTCTACATTGATGGATAAAATCAGAGAAGCTCAAAGGACTGACAAGGAGATCGCTTCTATTAAGGAGAAACTTAGCAAAGGAAAGGCTAAAGGATTTCGTGAGGATGAGCACGATACCCTATGGTTTGAAGACCGTGTTTACGTGCCCAATGACCCGGAGATCAGGAAGTTGATACTGCAAGAGGCACATGATTCACCATATTCGATTCACCCAGGAAATACCAAGATGTATTTGGATTTGAAGGATATTTTCTGGTGGACCGGAATGAAGAAGGATATTGCGGAGTACGTAGCAGTTTGTGATGTATGTCAGAGAGTAAAGGCAGAGCATCAGAAGCCAACAGGACTGTTACAACCATTGCCGATACCCGAATGGAAGTGGGATAAGTTAGGCATGGATTTTATCACGGGATTGCCCAGGACTCGTTCAGGCTATGACTCGATTTGGGTTGTAGTCGATCGGTTGACGAAAGTAGCTCATTTCATCCCGTTAAAGACCACTTACACCAGTGCTAAGTTGGCAAAGATATACATGACCAGGATCGTATGTCTACATGGAGTTCCGAGGAGTATCATATCAGATAGAGGAACCCAGTTTACCTCAAAGTTCTGGAAGCAGTTGCACGAAACTTTGGGTACTAGGCTAGACTTCAGTACAACTTTTCATCCACAGATAGATGGACAGACCGAGAGAGTTAATTAGATTTTGGAGGATATGCTGAGACCTTGTGCGCTGGATTACGGATCTAGTTGGGACGACAATTTGCCATATGCAGAATTTTCTTACAACAACAGCTATCAATCTAGTTTAAAGATGGCCCCTTTCGAAACCTTGTACGGAAAGAGGTGCAAGACACCGTTGTCATGGGACGAAGTTGGAGACCGCCAGTTGTTTGGACCTGACTTGATTAAAGAGTCTGAACAGAAGGTGAAGTTGATTCGCGATAGGCTCAAGGTAGCTCAGTCCAGACAGAAGAGTTATGTAGATTCAAAACGCAAGGAGATAGTTTACGAAGTTGGAGATAGAGCTTATCTTTGAGTATCACCACTTCGGGGAACAAAGCATTTTGGAGTTAAAGGAAAGTTAGCGCCATGATTTGTAGGACCATACCGAGTTTTGGAGCGTATGGGAGAAGTGGCCTACAAGTTGGGATTGCCCGAAGGATTGTCAGGAGTTCATGATGTGTTCCACGTTTCTCAGTTGAAGAAGTGCCACGCGGAGATGACTGACATACCCCTGAGAGATACAGTGCCATTGGAAACTATTCAGTTGGATAACGATTTGACCTATGAGGAGAAACCAGTTAAGATTCTTGAGTTTGCTAGTCGAGTCACTCGCAGCAAGGTTATCAAGTTTTGCAAAGTTCAGTGGAGCCACCACACGGAGGATGAAGCCACCTGGGAACAAGAGGAAGATTTGCTCACGGACCACCCTCACCTATTTTCTAGCCAACCCGAATCTCGAGGGCGAGATTCATCTTAAGGGGGGTAGGTTTGTAACATCCCAAAATTTTAATTTGGAATGTTATACATTAGATCATAATTGCATATCATATTTTATTTGCTTTTGGTTTTGATCCTAGAAATTCTATGCAACTCAAGGACCCACGGAGAGAGTTGGGGATTTCGTTATTTTCATATTTGAGTTTTCTCAAATTTTGAGAATAGGATCATTTGATTTTATTTATTTTATCATCATTTATTTCTATTCCAAAAATATGAGAGAGGGAATAAAATGACTTTCCCAAAATAAAGAAATATTGAGGATTTAAAAATAAAATCAAATAAGATTTTATTTCGGGGTTTTTCGCTATTTTATTTGAATTTAGGAAAAATGTGCATTTTCTAAAATTGCATTTCGGCCCCAAATAAATGTCCACCTTGTGCGGCTTGATTTTAGAAGCCCGGAAAAACTTATTTCGGGATTTTTGGAGTCTGTTTAGTATTTATTTTTATTTTTCTTCTGCGCGTAATTATTGAAAAAACGAACCGACCTAACGGGCCGTGTCCGACTAGGACTCCGGCCCGACTAGGCTATATAAGCCGGGGGGAGGCCCAGCCGAAGCCAGCGCCCCAGCCCCCGAAACCCTAGCCGCCAGCGCCCGCCGCCGCCGCACGCCGCCCGAGGTCCGCCGCCGCCTCGATTTCCGCGCCGTTTTTTTATTTTTTTTCTCGAAAAACCATTCGGTTTTTCCGTCAGTTTTTTTAGTTTCGGTTTTTTTAAATAGATCGGGTTTTCCGGTTTATTTAATTCAGCGAGTGTTCGTCGTTTTTTTCTTTTTCTCGGATTAAATCCGTGATTTTTCTGATCGTGATTCCTGATCCGATTTTCGTTTTAATATAACTTTTCGCTCCTTTATCGGAATCAGGCGACTCAAGCTCCTGGAGTTTCGTCTCGAAACCCTCTATCCGTTTAACCAACTTAAACAAGTTGTTGCCGTTGTAAAATTTGCCCTAGATCCAGATTGCTAGAACGAAGTTGTTTTCTTTCGCCGTTTGACTTCCGTTGCTTTGTTCGATTTGATTCTTTTTGCAAATCGGATTTCTTAAGTTGAACCTTCTGGTTAGATCTCTTATTCGAGTTTTACCTGTGCATTAGATGAGTACTTATTGTATGCTTATTTGTTTGTCTGCGATAGAATACCCGGAGTGCGCCGCCTGTTACTTCGAATCGCTAGGTTTCGCGGATCAGCAGCAAGGCAAGTAACACTTTGATCATACCTTTTCTACAACCTAGTTTTAATGCATTAGATCAATCCTCACACATTGCATGACTAGGATCTAATTAAATTGTAGGATGAGAAGTAGTTGAGGTAGTACCTATTACTTGTTTAATATCAAACCTTTGGGAGTTACTTCTACGTTTGCTTTTTATGCCATGCTATGCTAGTAGACATGGATTGGGTGAGTGATATCCATGATAGATGTGAGTTTTTTAATTAATGGTTTATCTAAGGTGGCAACTTAAACACACATCTGGGTGGATTGAGGCACCTGGGTATTCCAGGACTTGCCTGTTTTCTTTTGGACCGCCACCCAGGCTCAAAGGGATCATGAGACTATTCATACTAGAAACTTCCGTGTGCAGCCACAAGCTATTATGGGCTCTAGCATAGTTGACTAAGTCGTGCGAACTCTTACAGTGGTAGAGTAGCAGATGTAGGGGATGTAGGTGGTACGGTCTACCCGATCGTAAGGTGCGAGCGCTTCTGAAAGACTATGTCTCGGTCATCCGTCTTCTCAAACACCATGTAGTGCGAGAAACCAAACGGAGGCGATCGAGTCTTGTGGGGAAAAGTGCGCAAACCTCTGCAGAGTGTAACAAACTAATCATGGTTAGCCGTGTCCCCGGTTATGGACATCTTGAGTATCTAGTACCTGGATTATCATGTGAATCTCAACATGTTACTATAAAATTTAATTTGATGGGTTTTGTTAATGATGATGCTTAATTGGGATTGAGAATGCTGTCAACCATTCTTAAGGTTTAACAACCACCATGATAGTTAAATAGATTTATTCCTTTGCAGTAGGGAAAAATTGGCTTTACGCAAAACTGTAACCATAGAGCTTTCCACCAGCCAAATATGCATATAGTATAGTTGTTTCATTCCATTACTCTCTATGTGTTACATTGCCAGCATATTCCATGTGCTGACCCGTTTTCGGGCTGTAACGTTAATGTTGCAGACTTTTCAGACAACGATTAAGGAGTTTTTAGGTCATGGTTCTATACTCAGTGATGCCGTTGGAGTTGATGGACTCACTTATCTTCCAAGCCTTCCGCTGTTATAGTTATTAGATGGCCTTAAGCCATATTTATTGTAATAAGTTCTCTATGGAGACACTCGATGTAATAAGTGTGTGATTGCTACTCTATTATAAATCCTCCGAGTACAGTGTGGTGTCAGCATTACTGATCCAGGGATGACACCGGAGCACAGGGATCAGACTGTTTGAGGTCTGGTCGCTACATAGAGTCCCATCCGGACACGAGATGTAGTCTTCAATCTTGTATCTTCATAGTCTAATAGTCTGGCCAATGGAGATAGTCCGGCTATCTGGAGACCCCCTAATCCAGGACTCCCACACCTACCAAAGATGGCAATACCTAGATCTATTCTTGCTTGTTATACTTAGCTAAGGGCGTTAAACGATAGCGCTTGTTGGGAGGCAACCCAATTTTATTTTTATTCCTTGCTTTTTGCTCCTGTTTAGTAATAAATAATTTATTTAGCCTCTGTTTTGGTTGTGTTTTTGTGTTTAATTAGTGTTTGTGCCAAGTAGAACTGTTGGGAAGACTTGGGGAAAGTCTTGTTGAACTTGCTGTGAAAAACAGAAACTTTAGCGCTCATGAGAACTGCTGTACTTTTTATTTGGAGAGTCTATTTAGTTAATTATTTTTGCAGATGATTAATAGATGAATTCCTCATGTCCAGCAATTTTTTTAGAATTTTTTGGGTTCCAGATCTTGCGCTAGCTACAGGTTACTACAGACTGTTCTGTTTTTGACAGATTCTGTTTTTCGTGTGTTGTTTGCTTATTTTGATGAATCTATGGCCAGTAAAATAGTTTATAAACCATAGAGAAGTTGGAATACAGTAGGTTTAACACCCGTATAAATAAATAATGAGTTCATTACAGTACCTTGAAGTGGTCTTTTGTTTTCTTTCGCTAACGGAGCTCACGAGTTTTCTACTTTAAGTTTTGTGTTGTGAAGTTTTCAAGTTTTGGGTAAAGATTTTATGGATTATGGAACAAGGAGTGGCAAGAGCCTAAGCTTGGGGATGCCCATGGAACCCCTAAGATAATCTAAGTACACCTAAAAGCCAAAGCTTGGGGATGCCCCGGAAGGCATCCCCTCTTTCGTCTACTTCTATAGGTAACTTTACTTGGAGCTATATTTTTATTCACCACATGATATGTGTTTTGCTTGGAGCGTCTTTTATGATTCGAGTCTTTGCTTGTTAGTATACCACAATAATCCTTGCTGTACACACCTTTTGAGAGAGCCATACATAATTTGGAATTTGATATAATACTCTATGTGCTTCACTTATATCTTTTGAGCTCTATAATTTTACTCTAGTGCTTCACTTATATCTTTTGAGTTCTATAATTTTGCTCTAGTGCTTCACTTATATATTTTAGAGCACGGTGGTGGATTTGTTTTATAGAAACTATTGACCTCTCATGCTTCACTTAGATTATTTTGAGAGTCTTAATAGCATGGTAATTTGCTTAATAATAATATGCTTGGTATTCAAGATTTGCAAAACTTTCTTTTGAGTGTGTTGAATACTAAGAAAAAAATTGATGCTTGATAATTGTTTTGAGATATGAGGATGGTGATATTAGAGTCATGCTAGTTGAGTAGTTGTGAATTTGAGAAATGCTTGTGTTAAAGTTTGTGATTCCCGTAGCATGCACGTATGGTGAACCGTTATGTGATGAAGTCGGAGCATGATTTATTTATTGATTGTCTTCCTTATGAGTGGCGGTCGGGGACGAGCGATGGTCTTTTCCTACCAATCTATCCCCCTAGGAGCATGCGCGTAATACTTTGCTTTGATAACTTCTAGATTTTTGCAATAAGTATATGAGTTCTTTATGACTAATGTTGAGCCCATGGATTATACGCACTTTCCTTCCTTCCACCATTGCTAGCCTCTCTAATACCGCTCACTTTTCTCCGGTATCATACACCCACCAAATACCTTCCTCAAAACAGCCACCATACCTACCTATTATGGCATTTCCATAGCCATTCCAAGATATATTTCCATGCAACTTTCCACCGTTCCGTTCATTATGACACACTCCATCATTGTCATATTGCTAGCATGATCATGTAATTGACATCGTATTTGTGGCAAAGCCACCATTCATAATTCTTTCATACATGTCACTCTTGATTCATTGCATATCCCAGTACACCGCCGGAGGCATTCATATAGAGTCATATTTTGTTCTAAGTATTGAGTTGTAATTGTTGAGTTGTAAGAAAAATAAAAAGTGTGATGATCATCATTTTTAGAGCATTGTCCCAAGTGAGGAAAGGATGATGGAGACTATGATTCCCCCACAAGTCGGGATGAGACTCCGGACGAAAAAAGAGGCCATAAAAAAAGAGAAGGCCCAAACAAAAAAAAGAGAGAAAAAGAGAGAAGGGACAATGTTACTATCCTTTTGCCACACTTGTGCTTCAAAGTAGCACCATGATCTTCATTGTAGTGAGTCTCTCATTCTGTCACTTTCATATACTAGTGGGAATTTTTCATTATAGAAGTTGGCTTGTATATTCCAATGATGGGCTTCCTCAAAATGCCCTAGGTCTTCGTGAGCAAGCGAGTTGGATGCACACCCACTTAGTTTCTTTTGTTGAGCTTTCATATACTTATAGCTCTAGTGCATCCGCCGGAGGGGGCATCGATCACGGAGGGCTTCTACGTCATCATCCAAGCCTCTCCGATGAAGTGTGAGTAGTTTACTTCAGACCTACGGGTCCATAGTTAGTAGCTAGATTGCTTCTTCTCTCTTTTTGGATCTCAATACAATGTTCTCCCCCTCTCTCGTGGAGATCTATTCGATGTAATCTTCTTTTTGCGGTGTGTTTGTTGAGACCGATGAATTGTGGGTTTATGATCAAGTCTATCTATGAATAATATTTGAATCTTCTCTGAATTATTTTATGTATGATTGGTTATCTTTGCAAGTCTCTTCGAATTATCAGTTTGGTTTGGCCTACTAGATTGGTTGTTCTTGCCATGGGAGAAGTGCTTAGCTTTGGGTTCGATCTTGCGGTGTCCTTTCCCAGTGACAGAAGGGGCAGCAAGGCACGTATTGTATCGTTGTCATTGAGGACAACAAGATGTTTTTTTATCATATTGCATGAAACTATCCCTCTACATCATGTCATCTTGCTTAAGGTGTTACTCTGTTTTTAACTTAATACTCTAGATGCATGCTGGATAGCGGTCGATGAGTCGAGTAATAGTAGTAGATGCAGGCAGGAGTCGGTCTACTTATCTCGGACGTGATGCCTATATACATGATCATACCTAGATATTCTCATAACTATGCTCAATTCTGTCAATTGCTCAACAGTAATTTGTTCACCCACCGTAGAATACTTATGCTCTTGAGAGAAGCCACTAGAGAAACCTATGGCCCCCGGGTCTCTTTCTCATCATATCAATCTCCATCACTTTATTATTGCTTTGCTTTTACTTTTTTACTTTGCATCTCTATACCAAAAATACCAAAAATATTATTTATCATCTCTATCGGATCTCACTTTCGTAAATGACCGTGAAGGGATTGACAACCCCTAAGCGCGTTGGTTGCGTTGAGCTATTGTTTTTGTGTAGGTACGAGGGACTTGTGCATGGCCTCCTACTAGATTGATACCTTGGTTCTCAAAAACTGAGGGAAATACTTACGCTACTTTGCTGCATCATCCTCTCCTCTTCGGGGAAATCCAACACAGTGCTCAAGAGGTATCAGCCCGTATCTTGTGGTAAAAGCTGTCTTAGGTATATCCTATTCTCGGATCTTCAATTGGTGGTATCCTGATTGAAGATCGATCTTGGAGATACTTTAGCTCCTTGCAACTGGTCAAACAGATCATTGATCATCGGTAGTGGTTACTTGTTCTTGATAGTCACTTCATTCAATGCCCAATAATCAACAACCATTCTCAAAGATCCATCCTTCTTCTCAAGTAAGAGCACTGGGGCTCCCCACGGTGATGAACTTGGTCGGATGTAACCTTTCTCCAATAAATCCCTAATTTGCTTCTTAATTTCCTCCATATCATTTGCGGGCATCCAATACGGTCTCTTTGTTATTGGTCTAGTGCCTGGCAACAACTCTATCAAAAACTCAATGTCTCGATCTAGCGTCATGCCTGATAGTTCCTCTGGAAATACATCCGGGTAATCCTTCACAACCGACACTTCTTCCTGAACAACTCCTGTAGTGGAAATAACACATCAGATGTCCTAGAGAGAGGACTTAGTCGTGGAGCCATCGCTTGAGTTTAGCTTAAAGGGGTTAATCAGCACAAAGGACACGAGGAGTTTATACTAGTTTGGCCCGTTACGGTGAAGGTAAAAGCCTAATCCAGTTGTATGTGGAATTGCTAGGGTTTTGATGAGCGGGGAGCGAATACGCTTGACCGGCTCTCGAATCTGTTGTTTCTTGTCCTAAGCCACCATCGGGTCGTCCCCTTATATACACGGGTTGATGCCCTGCGGCTTACAGAGTCCCGGCCGGCTCATACAACATGTCCGGCTCGGTGACGTATCTTACATGCCTTACTTTACAAGTTTTACATACATGGTGGTTTATGCTTATGGGCCTTAAGCCGCCTTCGGGTCTGGGCCTGCTACTAAGCCTATCTATGAACCGTCGTGCGACCTTGGGCTTTATAATCGATAACTCTTCAGGGGGATGACCCGGCCCCTCCTGGATGGGTCATACCTAATAGTTATATCCCCAACATTAGGCCCCAGTTTGATTTGAACTTTTTCATGTCAATCTTCAAGACTTTGAAAAAATCCTTCCTCCTTTTGTCTATGAAAACTTGATAACCCACCATGACGTTACTTCCCAATATTTCCAGAAATTGCAATGACGTCATCTTCAAAGGATCTTTCCCTTAATGTCTTTTCAAAAATCGAGGCATCCATCTAGCTGGATAACTTTCATTTGCCCTCCGTTTTTTTCGTGCCTGCCTATTCGCCCGTCTCCTTATAAATAGGTATGGCCGGTCTTCCTCATTCTCCCCCTTTCCAGCATCTTCTTCCTCTCACAACCCCTCTACCACTTGAACTCTGCCGCCGTGGCAGAGCACCTTATCTTCCTCGAGCTCGGCCGCTGCATCAGCCTGAGTTGGTCCAGAGAACGGCGGCGATCATCCGCGATAGATCTATAACTGTAAGTGTTGGCATTTCCATACCTTAGTTCCATACTAGGGTTCGCGAGCTCCTCTGTGTTCTTCATATTATGCCGTAGTTCGTCACAGTTCATCTTCCATGTTGTGCTGTGAGCTTCTTGATCTGAAAATGGCGTAAAACCAATGCGGTAGTTGTTTTTCTTCCCCTTTCAATACCTGTAGATCCCCTTTCCTTGGAAGAAAACTCTTGCGCTAGCTTATGAATTCATCTGTACTAATTTTTAGGTCTAGATTTATTTTCCTTTTCTGAACGGCCGTTGGTCCAAAATAATATCTGCCGTCTGTGAAACTTGTTTGCTTTAGTACTTAACCAATTTTTATCGCTGGCAATTTTGAATCTCCTTAATCATGGCGGCTTACCATGCCGCCTTTTTGTTTTCTTCATATACCATTAGCCCTTAGTTAAGCCGCCATTACGCATCTGTATTGCAATCATTAACCTGTAATTCCACCAATTAATTTGAACCGGCAAATTACTTCCTTTTTAGCTTGTCCTTTCGCCATGCCGCCAAAGATAACGACAGTTTGCAACTAGGTCCCTTCCACATTCACTGATGACACTCTGAAGGATTTTGTCACCATTGGGTATTTACCAGAGAAAAGCATTATGTCCTATCGCGCCCCTGACCCGGCCAAAGAAAGGCCTCAGCCCAAGGGTGGTGAAGTCATCTTCTTTACTGACCATATGAACCGGGGCTTTTCATCGCCCGGCTCAAAGTTCTTCAGAGATATTCTACACTTTTTCAAGCTTTATCCACAAGATCTGGGACCCAATTCCATATCAAACATCTGTAATTTCCAAGTTTTCTGCGAGGTTTATCTTCAAGAAGCACCTACTGTTGAACTCTTCCGAGAGTACTTTTACTTGAACCGCCAGAATGAGTATACCAACGGCCCCAGTTTAGAACTTGGTGGGATTTCAATTCAGCACAGACGGGATGATGTTTTTCCTCTAGTAGTCTTGCCAAGCCATCCCAAGGACTAGAATCAAACCTGGTTCTATTGCCAAGATACGTCACCGGTTGATGAAAAACCAATGTCGGGTTATCGTGTTGAGCGTCTTGACGCTAAATATTCGCTCCCTAACAAACTCTCTGCCGCTAAGCGCAAGAAACTTCAACCAACCATCAAAAGGGTTCAAGCTTTACTGGGGAACGACTTAACAGGAGTTGAGTTGATCCGCTGTTGGATCGCATGGAGGATCATCCCTCTAAGCCGCCGATCTGATTTGATGTGCAACTACACCGGAGGAATGGATGATCCATTACATCATAGCTCCGTTCGTCTGACTGAAGAAGCTATTGTTGAGATGTCAACCACTATTGTCAACAACAAATATGAAGACTACAGCAAAGTAGGATTGAATCCTTTCAGCAAACTTAACCCGGCACCAGAGGTAAATCCCCTTGACTCCTTTTTTCTTCAGTAGTTAAGTACTTGCATGATTTTCAACCTGTTATTTACCTATAGGACAAATCTGACTTTTGGAAAGCCAAATATGATCATGAGGCTGCCAAAAAAGCTAGAGCCGCCACAATAGCCGCCAAGAAGACAACCAGAAAATCCAAAAAGAAACCAACTGCTTCTAATCTCCTCAAGCTGGATAACGCCTCTGAGTCGGAGGTAGCCCTTGACTCTCTTGGCCTACTTTTTAACAAGCTTATTAACACTTACTATTACCAAGATGACACGGGGGCCAGCCAGGCAGTAGAAGATGAGGTAATTATTTCCTCTGATTCAGAACCTTTGCCAAGGCAGAAACCTCGACAGGTAACCCGTGAAGTAAGGTTTTCACACCCCTTGGCTTATTTAGATCCTCATTTTCTTTTCAAAAAACAGCAACATGAGAGCCGCTGTCAGACCCAGACTAGTGACGACAATGAGCTGCCCTCCGGCTTACTGAAAACTCCTCGGAAATGCCAGAATGAGGTTCCTTTAATTTTTGACTTTTGCCTTTATCAAAGGGTCTATTTCCTTGCTCTTTTAACTGTGATTTTACTTTCGCAGGAGGTCTCTCATTCTTCTGGTGACTCTTCACAAACCCAACTTCTGGCGTTCAAGACTGCCCCTGGGTAAAGATAGTTATCCTTCTTCTGCATCTTTATGTCTGTATCATTATACTGACTCATCAAATTCTTCTTAGTGGTCAAGCAAAGCCCAAGAAGGCCAGGGTGGCTAAGCCAACTGAAGACCCGAAAGCCGCTGAACCGGCACTGTGGACTCCTGCCCCGGGACAACCCGAAGCACCAGAAGACCCTGCTGTCAACGTTCAATCAGATCCTCCTGAGCCATCTGTTGATGAAACCGTTCTTAATCCATCTACTATTGAACCGTCAAGCTCAGCTAACCCGCCGGAGACTTATGACAATGATGTTTTAATCACTGGTAGTAGATTC
Source organism: Triticum dicoccoides (assembly GCF_002162155.2). Classification (NCBI taxonomy): domain Eukaryota; kingdom Viridiplantae; phylum Streptophyta; class Magnoliopsida; order Poales; family Poaceae; genus Triticum; species Triticum dicoccoides. Next base: position 250,771,996 of record NC_041384.1, on the reverse strand, counting down.
ATTAAGCCGGGCAATCAAACTGTGCTGGCAAGACACTCCGCCAAGCAAGAGGCTTTGGAGGAGCAAAAAGTGCAGTTTGACATCTCTCACTATGGTCACCTGAGTATTAGTGATGTGCTATCTGGCTACCTTAGTCACGTGCATTCCAGCCGTGACTCTAAAATTGAGATGGTCAAACAGCCGCAACTAAAATATGAGGTATGCTCTCCGGCTTTCATTAGTTTATATGCTCTGCCAGCCCCCAAGTCTCCTGATTATGATAAACTTGAATGATCTGTAGACTTGTGATATAGGTTGATGTTCTGACCTAGATTTTTCCCAAGTCCGGTTTAAAATGTTTAACCGGATTTATCTGATTAGCATAATTTCACACCTGTAGTCCCCAAGGGCCGGCTTAATTCATCATGAATGAGCCGATACTTAACTTCATAACTTTCATGAACCAGTCAAAACTAATATTGTTATTTGGCTCAAGAGGGAAAACTTTCAGAATACCATGCATTAGCCCCCAAGTGCCAAGCATTGTTACCTGTAAAACACTTGGGACTTTTTTTAGAAGAGTCATTTCTGCATTTAAGAATTTCTTTGGCAGACATTAGCCCTCAAGTGCCGAGTGGTGTTGCTTTGCAAAGTGCTTGGGACTTTAATCATTATGACCTCTATTGGAATAAACTTTGACACATCTGTGTGTGTCTGCAGACCGCCATAACTGACTTCGATTCTCAACTGGCTGATGTGAAAACCCGGCTGGCGGCTCAAGAAACTGAGGCGAAGAAGACTGAATCCGAACTCCAGTTGAGCATATCTAAGCAGAGAAACTGAAGACCAGTTTTAATGCAGAGAAAAAATCTTGGGCCGACGAAAAGACTTCACTAACACAGCGTGCTGAAACGGCCGAGGCGGCTCTCAAGGAAGTTATCGCTGAACTCACCGGTTTAAAGAACCGTGTGTCTCGGATGGTCTCTGCAATCTTCGGTGAGTCACTGTATTACTTAAATTCTATTTTTGTCACCATAATGTGAGCCGCCTGCTTAACCTTTTGGAAATACCTCATAGGTCCACGGAGCAGCAATCTGAGTCAAAACAACTTGATAAAGCTCAAGGCGGTTTACACCCTTGTGAAGCAACTGTATACTGGATCTCAGCAGGCTCTTGCCATTATTTCCCCAGCTAACCAAGGACCAAACCTATTGAGTGATGTCTTGAAGAAACTATCCATCTTACCCGCCAGGTTTCAAGAAGTCAAGCGTTCCTGTGCGAGAGCTAGAGCCCTAACTGCTCTAAGCCTCTCCAAAGCCTGGTACCGGAGCTAGACCCGGCGGATGTTGCTAAGGGATACCCCAGATTTAAGGAAGATGGGACTCCTTTTGATCAAGAAGATTTTGGTGCTTGCGTGAAGGAAATTCGTCCTCATGCTACCATCCTTGGCGAAGAAACCAATGTTGATAAGTACCATCCAGGTTTTGATTCTGGAAATAAGAAGATGGCGACTCCCAGTTATAAAGTGATGGATTTAATTCCGCCAATTCGGGAGCACACCTTCACCCCTGAGATTAACTCGGCTAGTTTAATTGATGAGGAAGCTGAATTTGTCGCCCTTCAAGGCTTTGATTGGTCAAAACCCAATTTTCAAGCTGGGGATGAACCAGCAAGGGATGATGTAGAAACATCGAATCAGTCAAGCCAAGATGCATGATCGGGCTCCGGTTTATCATAAACAATTTATCCTTCCCTAGGCTTGATATGCCTTGTAATAGGATAATACTTAAACTCCTTGTTCTGTTATGTCATCATGCATATTTGTGCTTCTCACCTATCTGATGACATGAATGTATGCGATTTAGCCCTTGTGGGTACTTTTGAATTTGCTCCTGCATATAACATAAAAAATGTGTCCTGGCGGTTTACCGCTGGACGGGTCATAATGCCCAAAGACAAACCTTATCATGAATTTTAACCCAATCTGGTTAGAATATATATATACCTGGAAAATATTTCATACCTGTGATATTTGATCACATGGTTGATTTCATCAAACCAGTGTAGTAAGGGCCATAACCCAAGACTTTGGATACTGGTAGTTATCATACTTCGCTGGTTTATGAACGAATACCGGGCCGGGTTAATAAACACCGGATATTGACTTTGAGTCTTTACTGGTGACTTGTAGTCGAAAAAATCAGGCCGGGTCAATAAACACCAGATTTTAACTCATACTGGCGACTTATGGTCAAAACCAGACCGGGTCAATAAACTCCGGATATTGTCATATATGACTCAGAAGGTATTATAATCCTTAATGGCACTCAACCAGGTATCACCAAGAGAAAAAATTTCAAAAAGATATTCAAATAAAAAACAACAGAAAAAATCCAAGGCTTTCATAGGCCGCCAAGCCAAAATATCTTGTTCAATGAAACTAGCATTGGCCACTGGAAGGTATGCACTTTTCGTGAGCCGGCACTCACAATACCCAATCGACATTTTAACCCGGACAAGTTCAGTTCTTATTGAAAGATAGACTTGTCAGGAGTACATGGGGTCAGAGTCGCTATCGGGTATCACATGCCGATTTATCCAAGTTCCAAGGAAGGCTGCTTTACAGCCCGAGCTTCTCCTTGCTATCCGTAAAACCGTGCTCTCTCGTGATACCCATCGTTTTAACCTTAACAAGTTCAAATATGACTTTTAAGAGTTCGATGGGTCCATCAGGATTACCTGATGGAGAAGCAGCTGGCATACAGGCAGGATAACCCGGGTTTTTAGGTGAATACAACTGGCTTCCAAGCCTGGTTTTTATAGCCTATCACAAGGTTATGAACTCATTGTTCTTTAGAACAAGAAAGCCCCCTGGAGATATTGTGAGTTGTGCTCAAGGGGTACCCATGTTTGAGCTGCGCTTTTGCCACATACCCTCTTTGGTCCCAAATTTTCCTTCATGTATGTATACAGCTTATAAACCGGACCATAGGGTCATTGGAACTGTGCTGTATAAAGCAAAAGCCCCCAAGTCATGGAAGACTCATTAATCAGAGATGAAAAAACGACACATGCCCTGCTTGAGTGTATATACTATTATCCAATATAATAAAGCTGGCATCCCTGCTCATAGTATATGTCACCTTCTTGAAAAGCTCTGGTTTTAACCCGTCGGCTGTGATAACGGCGTAAGTCTTGCTGATAAATCGCCGAACGAGCTTCTGTTATATCACGCTCCTCATCCAATAGATCCAGTGCATCTTGACGTTCTTTTTCATTGTCAGTTTCAACATAAGCCGCCACACGAGGCGAGTCATGACGGATGTCACTAGGAAGAACTGCCTCTGCTCCATAAACCATGAAAAAAGGTGTGTAGCCCTTAGATCTGTTTGGGGTGGTGTTGATGCTCCATAACATGGAAGGTCACTCCTCTACCCAACAACCCGGCGTCCTCTGCAAGGGGACCATAAGCTGGGGCTTGATACCCTTCAAGATCTCCTGATTTGCTCTCTAAGCTTGACCATTAGATTGAGGGTGAGCTATTGATGAAATGCCGAGCCGGATATGCTCTCGCTGACAAAATTCCTCCATAGCACCTTTAGAAAGATTAGTGCCATTATCTGTTATAATGCTGTGTGGAAAGCCAAAATGGAAAATCACCTTCTTCATGAATTGAACTGCCGTCGCTGTGTCACACTTATTAACTGGCTCCGCCTCTACCCATTTAGTGAACTTGTCAACCGCCACCAATAGGTGCGTCTTCTTATCCTTGGATCTTTTAAAAGGTCCAACCATATCAAGCCCCCATACTGCAAACGGCCAAGTAATTGGAATCATCCTCAATTCTTGAGCCGACACATGAGCTCGCCTTGCAAATTTTTGACATCCATCACACCTACTGACAAGGTCCTCCGCATAGGCATGAGCTGTTAACCAATAGAACCCATGACGGAAAGCTTTAGCCACAAGGGATTTTGAACCGGCATGATGACCACAATATTATTCATGGATCTCTCGTAAGATCTCACAGCCCTCTTCTGGAGAAACACAACGTTGAAACACCCTTGTAACACTGCGGTGATGTAACTCTCCATTAACAATTGTCATTGATTTAGACCGCCGAGCTATCTGCCTGGCTAAAGTTTCATCCTCAGGTAACTCGCCTTGAGTCATGTAAGCCAAATAAGGAACTGTCCAATCCGGGATCACGTGCAGAGCCGCCACCAACTGAGCTTCCAGGTCAGGAATAGCTAAATCCTCCTCCATAGGTAACTTGACCGATAGGTTATGCAAGACGTCAAGAAATACATTAGGCGGCACCGGTTTACGTTGAGAACCCAACCAGCTTAAGGCATCACCGCTTCATTTTTCCTTCGATCAATGTGATCCACTTGATAACCCTTAAAGTGACCAGCGATGATATCCACCTCTTGTCGATAAGCCGCCATGAGTGGATCCTTAGAATCCCAAGTACCAGATACTTGTTGAGCTACCAAGTTTGAATCAGCAAAGCATTTAACCCGACTTAAATTCATTTCCCTAGCCATCCGAAGGCCATGAAACAAAGCTTCATACTCAGCTGCATTGTTAGTACAAGGAAACATCAAACGGAGAACATAGCAAAATTTATCACCTCGAGGGGAAGCTAGAATAACTCCAGTCCCCGAGCCCTCCAATTGCATGGACCCATCAAAGTGAATCATCCAATATTTGTTATCCGGCTTTTCCTCGGGCATCTGCAGCTCTGTCCAATCATTGATGAAATCCACCAATGCCTGAGATTTTATAGCCGTGCGAGGCACATACTTCAACCCATGAGGTCCAAGCTCAATAGCCCATTTGGCAACCCGGCCAGTTGCTTCTCTGTTTTGGATGATGTCTCCCAAAGGAGCAGAACTGACCACAGTGATGGGATGACGCAAAAAATAATGCTTAAGCTTCTGGCTTGCCAAGAACACCCCATATACGAGCTTCTGCCAGTGTGGATATCTCTGTTTGGACTCAGTAAGAACCTCACTGATATAATAAACCGGCCTTTGAACCGGCTGCTCCTTGCCTGCCTCCTTTCGCTCCACTCACTACAAAAAAATACACTTCCATGATGATACGTGTTTGTCACAGTAGGTCGCTTTTTTTCTCATGCATGTACATCCATGACAAATTTATGACAGAATCAAGATAGTCATACCTGTGCTGTCGTAGAAGTGTTCCATGACATTACCAAAATTATCATCATGGAAGTGTCCACTTCCATGACGATAAATCGCGCGTCACAGAAGTGCTTTCGTCAAGGGTGACCGACACGTGGCATCCACCGTAACGAAACGCCGTTAAGCTATCGGGTCGGGTTTTGGATCCGATAACCCATTAACAGCCCCGACCAATGGGAAATTTCCATGTGTAAAATTCTTATTGGTCGGACGAAACACGTGTTAGCTCGTCAGTGGGTCAGATAGGCGCCTATGATACGTCGACATGTGGCACGGCCCAACGGAGGCCCATTCCTATGAAAAGGCCGGCCCGTTTGACTTGGTCAAAAGGTGGCGGGCCGGCCCATGGAAAGCGTGTTAACGACCTGTTCGCATATAGCCCATTTACAGCCCGCTAACCCAAGGCCCGTTACGCCCTATCCGAATTAGGCCTAGTAGCGTCATCTAGGCCATCCAATATGATTCCAGCCCGTTTTCACTTCTGGCGCATGTATGGCCCATGACATCTTTCGACCCATATGAGGCCCTATGTAACTCTTGGCCTATTAACGGCCCGTGGTGAAACTGGCCCGTAATGAACAGTGTATCACTTTACACCCATTAACGGCCCGTGGTGAAACTTGCCCATAATGAACAGTGTATCACTTTATACCCATTAACGGCCCGTTATTCTGTTGGGCCATTTCCAGCCCATGTTATCTTTCAGCCTTCTCAGAGCCCATTTATTCTTGGGCTCATTTCCAGCATTCGTTTACTTACGACCCGTTACTGTCATTTTCTGCTTGTGGGCCAAATTCAGCCCATGGTTACAGTCGGCCCGTTTGTGGTCCGTTAATACATTGGGCCGTTTTCATAGCGTCATCAAATACGGCCTATTAACGATGGCCCGTTACGGTCGGCCCATGAACGGACGATTCCAACTCTAGCCCATTTACGGCCATAATGCGGCCTGTTATTGGCCCATGTTTGGCCAATCGATCATACAACCCGTATAAGGCCCATTGATGATACGGCCCGTAGAAGGCCCATTGTTTCTACGGCCCGTAGAAGGCCTACTGTTTCTACGGCCCGTAGAAGGCCCACTATTTCTACGGCCCGTAGGAGGCCCAGTGTCACTACAGTAAATATTAGCCCATGGTTATTGTGGCCTAGTTTTAAAAATAGGTTATTGCAGCCACTAGTTAACCGCAGTAAAAGAACTGCAATGACCACAAGCAAACAAATAAACAAGATAACAAGGAAATAAATAAGCAAGCAACTAACGCTAGGCTATCACGGCTATTACACATATTACATCCACTGGGCATCAAAGTTCGCCACCAGTGCAAATATAGGGAACAAAGCAGCATATCATATACACTGGCCGTCAAAATTGACCACCAGTGCAAATAAATGCGGCAGCAAAACAAGAGCATAACTGAAACAACTTCAGAAGAGCTCAAGAAACGTTATCCTGGGTATCCACCATGCTGGAAATAAGCTTAGCAAGCTGATTAGCTTTGTCCTGTTTGGTGCTAAAATCCTCCAACGCTTGCTGTTGCACCAGGAAGTATGCATCTGAATGCTCCAGGGACTTCCGCAGTCCTTCCCCTTCTTGTCGCAGCACAACTGATCGATGTCTTTCAGCTTGTAGTTGAGACTCAAGAAACCGAACTGATCCAGACAGTGAGTTTGAATAGCTTGTGCAAGCGGTAGTGGCCAGTAACTCCAACACTAAACCAAGACAAGATGTGTCACTATCCTGAACCTTATCTGCATTACTTCCTTTTCCGTTGCTTAATAAGGCACTCTTCCCCAATATTCTATCAGCATTCTAAAAGAAGAAACAAGCAGACACATAACAAGTTTAGCATGTACTAGTATATGAAACTCATTTCGGTGAACCAGTTCATTAGTAAGGTGGACAGGATTAAACTACCAAGTCTTCTATTACCAAGTACTAGTACATAATAAAAGCATCAAACAAACATATATCTATGTCCTATGGTAACAATGGAATCTTAAATTAGAACAGTTGTTCTTCAGGTTTAGGCACTTGTTCTACATGAACAGAGTACAGTAAGACACAAGAATATAATACTTAAAAATAGAAAATGAGCTCATAGACCTTACTACATTCTTGGTTCGGGACCAGTACAGAACAAGGCGTTCCCAGTCATCGTCCAGTAAATGTGTCTCAGGAGAACGTAAGGGAATTTGATGAGTTTATTTGCCGGTGAAGTACATTTTCTTCAGGTAATTCCAATACTGCCACCAAGCATTCTTGAAGATAGCAGAGGTATTAGCACAGGTTACCTCATCCTGAGTTTCCAAATCGGTCCTTCTTAGAGAAAAATGGGAAAATTTGATGTATTATAACCATCATGGAGGTAGGATGTATGGGACGAAGCAAAGTAATTGCCATGAATAACATTACTTACACATAACTCCTGGACAAACACCTGCAACTGGCATTTTCCTTCATCTTCAGTATAATATTTCCAAGATGGGAAGATACACACATACGATTTAACAACATCAAATGCGATAGATGCTAAACTATGACTATCTGGTTGTGCATCCTCCACAGGAATAAGCGTACTAACTGGTGGAGTTGGGGTTCGCCGTGATAGTACTGGCCCTTTGGGCACTGGAGCTGCCTTACTAACTGCTCTTGTTTGGGAGCTATGTGGTGGAGATGGTGCTGTGTCAATAGGAACTGGGTTACTATCGGCTGGGGTTGGGGTTAGATTGGGTGAAGCTGGTTCTCTGTCCATCGTAGTAGGGGTACAATCTGCGAGAATTTGGGTTATGTGTGGTAGGGCTGGTTCTTATGCATGTACAACTGGGGTGCTATCTCCACCAAGAGGTAGCACTGTTTTATTTGAAGACCGTGTTTTTAGTCCGCTAGATACTGGCATCACCCGCTCCAATTCAAATGGCTGATAAATAGGAAACATAGTTGAATGTACATACATTGTATGAGAGATAGATGCAATAGATAGTGTGGAAAAAAGAGGGCATGAAATAGTTGACATGTATATTGTTTAACTAAAATGGATAGCATGACATAATTTCACATATATGATGTCTATCTAAACTGGATAGCAAAGCATAACATAATTCTAAGATATGATGAATAATTAAACAAGATCGCATGACATAATTCACCTATATGTTATCTAAGTAATCAGGATCGCATCATTTAATTCACATATGTGATTTATATGCTAAACAGAGGGCATTCGACATGATGTCTGAACTAAGAACATGGTGTTGAATATTGTGTATATGATGTCTAAACTATGCAATGCAAGACACCGTATGCATGATATGAGCAGTATAACTGTGCCAAGTTAGAGCATACACCTCGGTGGGGGAATAGGACTGGTCATCTGTCTCTGAATCCATCTCTGAGGAGCTATCGGGACCCAACAAGAGATCTGCTTCGACAGGTAGCACTGTCTGCTCTGAAGGCCTTGTTTTCACTCCAGATTTTTCCATCTCCCACCCAAATGGCTGATTCACAGGAAGAGTAGTTTAATGTACAAACATTGTTGACAAATGGAAATGTAATGAAGAAAAGGATGGGAAATATATCATTCAAATATATGATGCCTGGTTAAACAGGATGGCATTGCACATTTCACATATATTATGGCTAGCTAAAAGACATGAGACTGCATAATTCCCATATATGATATAGAAACTAAACATGTGGCATTACAGAACATGTCTAAACTAAGCAGATGACATATATGATGTCAAAAGTAGGCACTTCAAGGCAACATATGCATGATATGACTAACATCATCATGCCAAGGTAGAGCAAACACCTTGGGGGTAAATAGGAGTGGTCAGCGGCGTCCGAATCCACCTCAGAACAGATATCTTCCTCTAGATTACAATCTGGAGAGGGGTGGGGAGGGTTTGCCATAGAACCCACCATGGGGCGATGTCTGCATGACATTGTATTGCCGCGCAAAACTCTTCTCTTTTTCACTACATGTTCAGCATGACTGTGTACAATATTTGACATGCATACGAAATAAATATGGTGAGATTATGTAAGGAGAGCATGCAGAAATTTAGAGTGATGGTAACAACCAGTGGATTGATGTTTTTCCGTTGAACCAAAATAGCCCTAATGGATCGACGTGAATGTATAGTAATAAGTGATGCAACAAGTGTACAACCTCTTTGCCGTAGCCGTGTCGACCTCAGCATCATTGGGTTGGTCGCTGAAGCAGTTGAGGCAGAGGTGTCTATCGGAGGTGTGGAGGAAGATCTGAGGAATCTGTAGACGGCGTCCAGGGCACTGCTTTGTTGTGACGGATCGTTCTGTCGTTGGAGCAGCTCCGGTGAGCCGTAAGACGTCAAGGCTGAAGCAGCACAAGACAGACATCGTCATTCTAAAGTGGGATTCTAATAGCATCTCCAATAGATGATGTAAAATGGATGTAAAATTAACATCACCAAAAACCACATGACTACAACAGATGAGGTAAAAACTGTTGACTCTGAACTTAACTGTCGAAACTGAAATTTACTGTGGAATCTGAATGCTACTGTCGAAACTGAACGCAATGGTAGCAAAGAGGCACTTGACATGTAGTTTAGGGAGGGCCTGTAGTTCATCTTCAACCTGCACCCCCCTGAGCCGCCAGCCACCACTGGCCGAACCGCCGGCCCAGCGCTGCCTCGCCGCCCTGAAACAACTCGCCACCGCCGCCCCGGCCAGCCCTCTAGGCCCCCGCCCCCACCCTGAACCCTAAGATAGATAGTGGGGTACCTCTCCGGCGAGCAACCGTCCCCGCTGCGGGTGGTTCTTCCTTAACTCCAGCGAGCCCCCCCAACCCCTGAAAATCGACTGACCCAAAAGTCGATTCTATCGACTGAAGTGTGGCTTAATCGGAGCAGAGCAGCAGCACGAGCGAGGGGGAGAGCAGCAGTAGCAGCTGGGCGAGCGAGTGAGCGATCGAGTGAGAGCCGGAGCAGCAGCAGCAGATCCGGCTGGTATGGACGCCGCCGCTGAAGGGGCCTCGCACTGGGGAAGATCCGTCGTGGAGATGCCGCCCGAGGCGTCGGCTTCAAGGTAGCCGCTCCATGGGGGTGCGGGATGGAGCACCGTCGGCGCCGGGAGGTCGAGTTAAGGAAAAGGTGCGATGCGATGAGTGTACAACCTCTTTGGTGGCGCCGAGTAGGCCTCAGCTTTGTCCGAGGAGTCGGTGAGGATGCTGCGGTTCCGGTGGAGCAGGTTAAGGCGGCGCTGTGGGGATGGAGCAGCCATGATAGACGAGGCGATCGTCGGAGCAGCCCCTTGGAGGTGGAGGATGGGGCGGCTGAACCGGTGGGACGGCGAGATGGACGACGGATCCTCATCCGGGGAGGTGGACGAGGGACGTCGAGCTGTTGCGCTGGACGATGTCGTCGGGGAAGAGGCTCCGGCTGGGCAGCGGTGACATGGCGGACGAAGGAGGGTGGGGTTTCGCAGCTGGAGCGGAGAGGTTATGGCGGCCTAGGATTTCGAATGGCGAAAAGGGGGCGATGGGAGGGGGTGAAGCATGACTTAGGAACGCGCTTGTCCAAAATGTAGGGTGTGTTACAAAAGTACCCCCCACCGATTTGAACTAGCGGCCCTTTCGGCTCAGGGTTAGAATGAGTATTTCACGTGTCGGGATTTGGCAGCTGGAGGGAGTTTTCGTGTGCGTTGTAATTTCGGGATAGCAAGGCGCAGGTTGTGAAGGCGCTAGTTTTGGGAGCACGTATCTGAATTTTCGGGATATAACAAGACGCGGGTTGAATTTTAGGGACAAGCCTAACATGTAGTAATATTGTACTTGTACGTACCAAATCAATTCGCACTTCCCTCAACCAAAAAGAAAACGAAAAAAATAAAACTATTCACACCACACAAAGAGAGAGTCTTGCCCCGTTTTACTATACAAATGCTATTCAAAGCTACTCCCTCCTTCCATCTATATAGGGCCTAATGCGTTTTTCGATGCTAACTTTGACCAAATATTAGAGCAATGATATATGACATGCAACTTACACAAAGCACACCATTAAATTCGTCTGTGAAAGGTTCTTTCAATGATATAATTTTCACATTGTGCATGTCATGTACTATTAATCTTCTCAATAGTCAAAGGCGGTCTTAAAAATCTCATTACACCCTATATAGATGGAAGGAGGGAGTATGAATCCATGTTATGCCCGATTAAATTTTTTCGCTTGCTGTATAATGTATGTAACCTACTCATACCAACATTTTAGTGCATTCCAAATGTCTATACTACCGCTGCAATTCGAACTAAATTTGAATTCGTTTCTTTATTTCAATAAGAATCTACAATCATGATTGTTGCCAACTTCAACCATCATAGTTTCCTTGCTATCTGCCAGATATAAATCAGACGGCCTATAATGCAGGATGGCAGGCACACCATCATCAACAACTCCGTTTTTTATAAGAGTAGAGATAAAACATATTAAATGTAGTATACATGTTCATAACCACACCATGTGTATCACCGTTATATATATTCACACATCCGTCGGTTTGAAACACTATGATAAATTCTTCAAATATCCGAATTAACTTTTTATAATGAAGTATATATGATCTCTATTCGTCTTTTACACCCACACAACCCTCTTATCTTTGTAGCTAGCGCTAACTTTCTCTTGTGCATGCACACGCCCGCATCCCTCTCACCCTCCCTCAGCATTCTCTAGCTCCATCGCGCAAATTCGTCTTTTCACTTTAGGTCGTTCACCGACGGTGTGTGTAGGCCTCCCAGCTCCTTCTTTACGGCACACATCAATCGATATGCCTCTCTAGCCAGGTGTGCCTAGCAGAAACACAAGCTTCCCCTCTTCTCTTGTCACCGTCCATGCCTCACTCCCACCACTCTTTTCACCGTTTTCATACTCGCACACTCCTCCCCCTCGATATAGTATGCCTCTCGTACCACCTCCTACATGCATCCCTGTCTCTCTATCCTTCTCCTCGTGCCTCATTTGCTTCTAACACACACATGCATGTATACCGATCGATCTCCCAACATATACCTAGATCGACTTTAACTACCCCCCCATCGATGGACGTACCTCACAAGTTATGTCTCTCCTTTCTCTTACAAAGGGCGATTGATGTTCCTATGTAGTTACGTCTGCTTACCACAGCCACATCGTCCCCCCTCATCATTCGTGCATGCCTCCTGACCCGTCTCTCACACGCACGTGCACAGACAACAAGCACCCATCTCCTCTCTTATTGATATTGCGGGCGTGCCCTCCATTTGTCTAGCAAGCCTATCCCACCATTTGTTAGAAGCAACTCCACTACCACCCCCTCCAACACTCTCGCTCTGTCTCTCTCCCATCCTTATTCATCTCCTACACATATGCATGGATGCCGATCAATCTCCCTTAATACATGAGGTAGGCCTCTCTCCTCCTCCACACATATACCAGCCATTGTACCTCTATAGTTAATTGGGCCTCCCTCTTCCCCCACCACACACCGATAGTCGAGCGCTGCAGGTAGGTATCCATGCCACAGAGACAAACTGCACATGTCCCATCTCACGTTCCAGTAGGCCAGCCACTCTATGTCTTTGACGTGGGCACACACAAATTCGATGGCACTCTTTATCGATCGCGCACGCGCACACACACACACATCATCCCTCTCTTCGATTCTATGGACACCTCAAGCCAATGATACCTCCACTCTCTTCTCGTGGATCGCCCCCTCTATATATATATGTTATATCCAGGACTCTATTTCACACACATTGCATATGTTAAATTTTTTGATTGACCCCGCCCCCCACAAAAAAACTCTCAAGAACCCACACACTACATCTCTCTAGGTTTGTATCTCTCTCACACAACCCCACGTAGGTGGTGTACGTATACAAGAAGAGAATAGGTGCACCGTGCACGTACTCACGCTTCATGCCCAGCCACACCCGCATGGGTACACGGTGGTGCTCATTTCTCCGCAGAAGCTGAATTTGTTTTTAAAACATCAAGTGGCCAGAGACTTGAAAACTTATTTGCCCATTAGTGACTTGTCAGGGCGGTGGATTTTAGTTTGTACGATAATGCTGCATCCACCTAAAGTAACGAAAGTTCTTACATAAACTTCCTAGTAATTCCCTCTTCGTAGGTGCAACATTACTCCTAACATTTGTAATATCAGTTTGAAACTTGTAATATTGCCGTGTCCTATTCCTGCGTTTTCAAAATCCTGCGAATCAAATAGGTCCTGAGTTGGTGATGGTGTTGTGCCTCCCATCTTTCACCAATAGCCGTCGGATCTAGATCTGACGCATACAAACCAAGCTTCTCCATTTTTGCAAAAAAGATGCCCGCACTTGTTCCCTATTTACAAACAACTCCTTGTCTCTCACAATCTAACAACTCCTTGTCTCTCACAATCTAGGAGTAGAAGGCCATGGAAAAATCTGGCGCGATGGCCGCTGCCGGAGCCGTCCACCCCCAATCTTGGTGTTCCGTGCAATGCACGGGCATCTACGCACGGGAAATTATGTCGAACAGGGCTAGTTGTAAGCAAGCTAGCTCTACAGCCATGATGATAGTGACTGCAGACGGTGAGGCTGACTATGGTATGCTGAATACGGTGCCTATACTCAGGTGTCATCTCCGGCGCAGGGTCTTGTCACTTCACTGTGAGGAGCAACACGTAATAATTTAACCAATGGGTTGTATAGTGCTAGTACTCCTACTACTACATTGGTAGTACTACTACTAGTACTAGTAGCACCACCGTCTGGATTTAGGAGTACTACCACGTCCACCGGCACCGAGGAATGTCTCCAGGTAGTATTGCTTGAGGCCGCCAGGCTGAGGGGCCGCTTGGACAACAGCTTCGTCTCCTTGTTCGACGAGGTCCTCATCGGTTTCCTCGACAAGTTCACCGTTGTCAAGAAGCTTGCAGACGACTTTGACGTAAGCCTCTAGCCGATGCGCCCAGGCTCTGTGATGCCCGCCACCCTCAACGGCCACTATGGTAACAACCTCTTCAACGCACTGGTGGCCTTGCGACTGCCTGCCGTCGTGCCTGAGAATGTCCACCTCGAGGTCGTGCTCGCCGCGCAGCACCTGGCGCAACAAGACACCACCGACATAATCACCCACGTCTACGCGCAAATCGTCCACAAGGACTACTACATGCAAGAGGAGGACGATAGGACGCTGGCCTTCTTGGAGCGCAGGGCAACCTTGGATGGCACTGTTCAGAAGCACGTTGAGCTCGCCGCCAATGCCGCTGCTCCTCACACGTCGGTTGGTGACCCGACGCACTAGGGCGTGAGGATGTCGTCGAACATTGATGGACCCGTATGTACTTTTATCTTTCCGTCAAATCCATGTAGTAGTATATGATACTACAGTTATTATCTTACCTTTCGCATCAACTTCATAATTTTCGTACGTACTCCATGCATGAACAGCGCCAGAACCAAACCTCTCATTACTCTAGGCAAAATCGTTATTTTCTATCTACGGTCGCGCCATGGAGCAGAACCAAATTTTACAAGTTATGAGTTCAAAAGGAAAAGCCTGCCATGTTCGCGTCGCACCCCAACACGGTTGGTCCGGCACGCCGCTCAAGCAGGAATGCATGCGATGTTGCATTTTCACTTAAAAGTGGGACCGCAGTTGAGCAAACCGACTATCGGCAAACCCCCACCCCGCCCATCGCGCGATGGCTGAGAAAACAGGAGGGAGAAGAGATGGTTGTAGCATGGACTCCAAGAAAATTGGTGTCAGATGGGACTCGTGTGGGTGGCGTGTGCCGTACTGCTAGACGTGAATGCTACTGAGTTATGGCCCATGCCACCCCACTATATCGAGCCTATATCGAGGTATGTAGAACAAATTTCCTGCAGTCCGTGCTCGGCCCTCCTATATCTCTCTTCTCAGCCAGCCAGCGGAGGCGCGGAGCCCATCGTCTGTTTGCTCACATGCGGCCCCACATGTCAGTGAAAACGCAAGAGGACCCACTGAACCTGCACATCTTTCACCTCGACGTGCTGGTGATGAAAAACAAATCCAATAAAGATCTTCGGTGGCCGCTTTTGGAGTTACTCAAGAGTAGTAAGATTCTATTTATAGTTTGACCCAAGATGCACATCTCGTGGCTTCAACTACCACTCTATTTTCTTCCATGACACGACCTGGATGCTGGATGTCCCACGTGTCGGCAAAAGGAGGAAGAACCCGACCAAATCTTCGGTTCTGCTATCGGATGAGATTAGTGCACTTTTTGATACTCCTACTATAATAGAGGCTAGACATGAGACTAGATGCGAGGAAGCAACGTCTACTTCTTTACACTCGAAGAAGAAAGAAGCACGCAAGATCGAGCCTCCGCAGATCAACAATGAATGCATCGAGAAGGCACTAATCCAACTTACATGAGTAGTAAAATGTATTCTTGTGGTTCTTGTTTTCTTTGGTCTTGCTTTTCTAGTCAAAATTGTCATTGGAGTTCGTGCAAAACGGAGGTCCATTTGGGGTCGTGCGTTGGAGTTGGCCTTACAAGTGGGACCGCAGTTAAGGAAACCGACTATCGGCAAACCCCCACCTCGCCCGCCGCGCGATGGCTGAAGTTAGAGAAACGACGAGTTTGAAGAGATTGCTCTAGCACAGACTCCAAGAAATAATGTGGTGTCAGATGGATGTCATGGTGGTGGCGTGTGCCATACTCCTGGACGTGAATTCTTGTTCTGTCCCATGCCACCCTACTACTCCTACTACTTACTCCTAGTAGTATATAGTATACTAGTATCGAGGATTCGAGGTGCTGGTTACGTACAACGAACACATTAACATATGGCTATAGTAAAAAAAACCCGCCCGACGTGTGAAGCATGTGAAGCTAGTACAAATTTAGAGAAGCGACTCGAAAGCCATTCATAAATTTAGTAAGTTTATCACAGACATATATTTTATTACATATAACAGGTCATCAACCCACATCGACAACGAGGATACATTATAAATACTAAAGTTTTCACCACACAAAAAATGACAAGCCATGTAATGAACTTCAACTCAACCATTCCGCGGCGTTGGAAACGCTTGCTTTGAACCACAAGTGATTCTCTGGGACGGGCCATCTGTTGTCGATCTGGAGACGAACGCGGGACCGATCATCCAGGCTGAAGCGCCTACTATATTAGTACGAGGGTAGGGAACCACCCAAATGTCCGAGGTATAGACACAGTTGCTTCTCATAAATGTGTCAACAACAGTTGGATCGCCTTTCACCATCATCGAATAGTTTTGTCCAAGGAAGAGCGAGTTTTCTCCAAGACTATCAATTCTGTGCCAGGGAGAAGGAGTTGGCGCTAGCACACTAGTATCCATCCCGAATACCATGCAACGGGTGTTGGAATAGGTCCGGAGAGTGCGACCATGGGAGACACCTGCTTCCTTAGCAGTAACAGCATCAGTGGGCTATATACACACAAGAAGAGGTGATCCATCGGAATTAGTTGCCAGGCGCCACAGAGTATATCGGCGCTACTCGTCCTCATGCTCGTGATCATCACCATCGTCATCTCCCCCTTGGTTGTAAATTTTTTAAAGTATAGGTGGTGGGATGTTCACAGGACCTTGGAAACACAAGAAGAAGGTTAATTAGTAAAGGGAAACTTGCTAACCCGCATGCATGTGGATGAAACAATTATAATTACGGTGGAAGACAAATGTACCGAAACTACTAGGATGCCATGCAAAAACAGTGCCACGAGTGGTGGAAGCAAACAGAAGGCCCTCGTATTGAATTGCATCAGAGTACTCATCCGTGTACAGAAACCGATTTTGAGCAATATCCATCGAGTCGAACCACGAGGGACGGCAACAAGCTTGTCGAAGATAGCAACAACTTGATAGTTGTTGTAATTCCAAGAGCGGTTGGGAACTCGACAAATTGCTATCTTCCGTAGAAGACAATCACCATGATCGTATTAGAACATGCGTACATTACTGGTGTGCTCAACCTCTGGGCAGTGTGCTGAGATTTTTGGAAGTGGAAGCCGGTGACGAGTGTACACATTCACAAGTTCCCACTCGCTGTTGGACCCAATGTAAACAACCCAATCTCCATTTGTGCTTGCCCAAGACTTTCCCTCGAGCGATGGCATCTTAACATCATACGTATCATTATCAAGCGGCATCAACTGGCACAAGGCGAGGCCTCCGTCGTGCCGGCGCTAGTCATCAGGGTCACGGCAAAGAACATAGGGGAGATCAAACCGCTCCTTGACTCATGGGTTCTTTGTAATGATGTTATTAGTTGAGTCGAGAATGGGCTTGAACGAACCTGCCATGCTAGCCGAGGTGATGACGTCACACTGATCAATGAGTTCCTCCACCACATCATCTTTCAGATCGAGGCAAGAATAACGGGGTCGTTTCCGGCCTGTTCCCTCCATGGAGAAGACGATCGAACAATGGCAGAAGAAAGGGTGAAGGGCTGAAGGAAAATGGAGGAGGGAGAGGAAGAGCATGCGACAGCAGTTCCAAATCGAGAGGGAAAGGCGAAGAGTCGATGGATGGTTGCGAGTTTGCCACGGTTCACGAAGAGGTGCCCCGGCCTACACATCCGTTCGGAAATACTCCTACTACTCGCCGTCGTCTCTCTGTTATGTTGGAACGGGACCACATGTCAACGAAACATGGTGTGTAATTTCTCATGCAAAATGCGATCTGGCCGCGTTGGTCCGAGGTGCCGCATTAGTTATTGACCTTTATTTTTTTAATGGCGTGCCGATCAGTTTTGAAGCACGACTAACTGGTACTGTACGTGGAGAGGATGACAGCAGGGACCCGCCAAGGTCATGGCAGTACGCAAGCAAGTGCCTCCTTATTTCAAGCCAATAAAAAAGGCTCCTCCTAGTGGATTTCTGACATCTGGGTCCCATGCCATTGTCAATGTAGTCAATAAACAAGAGAATTGCACAACGAGCGGCTGACACCAGGGACCCAGCAGCTCGCCCAGTTATTTTTGATTTGGGTTAATTTGATAAATGCCACTCCAAATCTAGTGTATCCGAGAAATGCCACTGCAATTTCCATACTTTGAAAAATGCCATTTCATGCCATTTCTAGTGGCATTTTTTGAAGTCTCGAGTGGCGTTTTTCAAAGTTTGCAAAAATTGCAGTGGCATTTTTCAAAGTTTGGAAACTGCAGTGGCATTTTTATGAATCGCCATAATTGGAGTGGCATTTATCTAATTTGTTTTTGACATGGAAGCAGGGTGTCAACTGGGCTGTGCCGGACACTCTGGCTTGTCTAGACAACCTTTTCTTTTATGTTTAATTGGAGATGGAAGTAGTTTTTTTTCTTTCTGAAAATGGCAAGCCTAGTTCTTTTGTGATTTTTCAAGTAAGTCGCTTTATCAGGCCTGCTGGGCTGCAAATCTTTCAAGATGAGGAGAGCTTCATTCGGCTGGCCGAGAAAATGTCCTATCAGTAATGAGAAATGGGCTATACATTTTTAAAACACATCAAACCGGCAATTATTTTAAAATATCTGTTTTGCATTTCGAGATTTTAAATTGCATTGATTTTTATGCGTGGACAATTTATTGGATTTTATATTGATATACATTTATTTTTAAAATCAGCCTGAAAGTGACTCGAAATTTCGGGATTAAAAACAGTTCAGACCGCACCGACATATGCAAAATTTTGTATAATTTTTTAACCATGGCCACAATATGGGCTGTAATGCTAACACAAAGAATATGGGCTCCAAAAAAACCGTAAGACTTAGCAAATGGGCTGTAAATTATTTGAAATAATGGCAGATGGGCTGTATGTTGTTTTCCACAGATTTGAGGCTTTCCACAGATGGCCTGTATACTGTTGGATGTCCATCCAACGACCGTCGTGATTCTTCAATCTCTGTTCTTTCTGCTCCAGCCGCTCAAACAAGCGCCGGCGGGACTACCTGCTCCCTCCTCCCCGCGGCCGGCTGTGCTGCCGCGCAGGCCTCACCGCCCCACCGTACTCCCATCGCTGGCCTAGCCATCCCTCTACTCACCCACACCTGCTGTTATTCTCCGGCGATGGTAGACGAACCAGTAAACCCTCGTACAGTCGTACTCCCCTCCGCGTGGGAAACAAAAACAACGGCCGAGTCTTCCCTGCCACCGTGTCGTTCCCTTCCTAGGCCTCGCCGTCGTCCACCGCTCTGGTGCTCTCGGCGTGGCGTGCTCCGCGTGGTCAACGACCGACATGCATCTGAAGTGGACTGTACGTGGAGAGGCTGATAGCTGGGTCCACGACCGCACGCAAGGAAATGCCTCCTTATTACGCGCAAAATAATGATTTCCTCCACCTGACATCTGGGACCCACCGAAACGGCCTCTGTATTTCGCGAAAAAACGTTACCGCCGCTGACAGCTCGGACCCACCAACTATATCTTCGCACGCAAGGAAGTGCCTCTTTATTACGCATAAAAAAATGAATACTCCCCCTGCTAGCTGGGACCCAGTATAGTGGGCCTACTAAGTTGACGGGGACGAAGGGCTTTGTCAACTTAGTCAATATGCACGATTCTAGCTCGACTGGCCGTACGATGTCCATCCAATGGCCGTAGTGCTTCTTCAACCCTTGGTCTTCTTGCTCAAGCCGCCCAAAGCAGCGTTGGTCGTGCCGCCTGCTCCTGCCTCCCGTGGCCGGCTGTGCTGCCGCGGAGGCCTCACCGCCCCCATACTACTCCCACCGCTGGCCAGGCCATCCCTCCACTCCACTCACCCACACCCCCTGTTATTCTGTGGCGACGGCAGCGCAGCCGAACCAGTGAACCATCGTACTCCTCTCCGCGTGGGCATCCACTACCGCATCTTCCCCGGCTCCACGTCGTTCCCTTCCTAGGCCTCGCCATTGTCCACCGCCATGGTGCTGTCGGCGCGGCATGGTCAATGTGGTCAACGACCGAATTCCATCGGAAGAATACTGTACGTGGAGAGGCTGACAGCTGGGTCCACGGTAGCCGCAAGGAAGTGCCTCCTTATTACGCGGAAAATAATTATTCGTCCACCTCACAGTAGGGACCCACCGGATGCCCACTAGTATATCGCGAAAAAAACGTTTGCCCCTGACTGCTGGGACCCACCCGACATGCCACCGTATTTCGCGAAAAAAATGTTCCCCCTGCTGTCAGCTCGGACCCACCGGAAGTGCCTCCTTATTATGCAAAAAAAAATGAATACCCCCTGCTAGCTGGGACCCACCTTAGTGGTAGGCTGACTTGTGGGCCTACTAAGTTGACGGGGACGGAGGGCTTTGTCAACTTAGTCAATATGCACGATTCTAGCTCCAGTGACCGTACGATGTCCATCCAACGGCCGTAGTGCTTCTTCAACCTCTGGTCTTCTTGCTCCAGCCGCCCAAACCAGCGCCGGTCGTGCCTCGTGCTCCTGCCTCCCGTGGCCGGCTGCGATGCGGCGGAGGCCTCACCACCCCCTACTACTCCCACCGCTGGCCAGGCCATCCCTCTACTCACCCACACCCCCTGTTATTCTGCGGCGATGGCAGCCTCACACCGCAGTGAACCAGTGAACCCTCGTACTCCTCTACGCGTGGGCATCCACTGCCGCGTCTTCCTCGGCTCCGCGTCGTCCCCTTCCTAGGCCTCGCCGTCGTCCACGGCCCTGGTGCTCTCGACGTGGCGTGGTCAACATGGTCAAGGAACGGCTTCCATCGGACGTGGACTGTACATGGAGAGGCTGATAGCTGGGTCCACGGCCGCAGCAAGGAAGTGCCTCCTTATTATGTGCAAAATAATTATTCCTCCACCTGACAGCGGGGACCCACTGGATGGGCCACCAGTATTTTGTGAAAACAATCGTTTCCCCCTGACTGCTGGGACCCACCGGACAGGCCACTGTATTTCTCGGAAAAAACGTCCCCCCCGCTGTTAGCTCGGACCCACCAGAAGTGCCTCCTTATTACGCACAAAAAAATGAATACTCCCCCGGCTAGCTGGGACCCACCTTGCCGGGAGGCTGACTTGTGGGCCTACTAAGTTGACGGGGACGAAGAGCTTTGTTAACTTAGTCAATATGAACGATTCTAGCTCCAGTGACCGTATGATGTCCATCCAACGGTCGTAGTGCTTCTTCAACCTCTGGTCTTCTTGCTCCAGCCGCCCAAAGCAGCGCCGGTCGTGCCGCATGCTCCTGCCTCCCGTGGCCGGCTGTGCTGCCGCAGAGGCCTCACCGCCCCCTACTATTCCCACCGCTGGCCAGGCCCTGCGGCGACGGTAGCCTCACACCGCAGCCGAACTAGTGAACCCTCGTAGTCCTCTCCGCACGGGCTTCCACTGCCGAGTCGTCCCCTTCCTAGGCCTCGCCGTCATCCACCGCCGTGGTGCTCTCCGCGCGGCGTGGTCAACGTGGTCAAGGAACGACTTCCATCGAAAGAGTACTGTACGTGGAGAGGCTGACAGCTGGATCCACGGCCACAGCCTAGTTTTTTTGTGATTTGCCAAGTAAGTCGCTTTGTCAGGCCTGTTGGGCTGCAAATCTTTCAAGATGAGGAGAGCTTTCATTCGGCTGGCTGAGAAAATGGCCCATCAGTAATGAGAAATGGGTTGTACATTTTTAAAACACATCAAACCGGCAATTAGTTTCAATTTTTTTTTTCATTTCAAGATTTTAAATTACATTAAGTTTTATGCATGGAGAATTTGTTGGATTTTATATTGATATACATTTATTTTGAAAATCAGTTTGAATGTGAGTCGAAATTTCGGGATTAAAAACAGTTGGGACCGCACCGAAATATGCAAAATTTCGTATAATTTTTTAACCGTTGCCACAATATGGGCTGTAATGCTAACAAAAAGAATATGGGCTCCAAAAAAACCTTAAGAATTAGCAAATGGGCTGTAAATTATTAGAAATAATGGCAGATGGGCTGTATGCTTTTTTCCACAGATTTTAGGCTTTCCTAAAAAAAGGTTGACGCACAAGCACTGACTGTTGGATGTCCATCCAACGGCCGTCGTGCTTCTTCAATCTCTGCTCTTCCTGCTCCAGCCGCTCAAACAAGCACCGGCGGGACTGCCTGCTCCCTCCTCGTCGCGGCCGGCTGTGCTGCCAAGCAGGCCTCACCGCCCGACCATACTCCCATCGCTGTCCTAGCCATCCCACTACTCAACCACACCTGTTTTTATTCTCCGGCGACGGCAGACGAACCAGTAAACCCTAGTACAATCGTACTCCCCTCCGCGTGGGAAACAATTGCCGAGTCTTCCCTGCCTCCGTGTCGTCCCCTTCCTAGGCCTCGCTGTCGTCCACCACCCTGGTGCTCTCGGCGCGGCATGGTCAACGTGGTCAAGGAACAACTTCCATCGGACGTGGACTGTACGTGGAGAGGCTGACAGCTGGGTCCATGGCCGCAGCAAAGAAGTGCCTCCTTATTATGCAGAAAATAATGATTCGTCCACCTGACAGCTGGGACCCACCGGATGGGCCACTGTATTTCGCGAAAAAACGTTTCCCCCTGACTGCTGGGACCCACCAGCTACATCTTCGCACGCAAGGAAGTGCGTCCGAGCAAAAAGAAACGATTCGCCCCCTGACTGCTGGGACCCACCAGCTACATCTTCACAGGCAAGGAAGTGCCTGACAGTCGGGACCCACTTGGTGAAAGCGTACGTAGCATGTACACGTACATCCAGCGGCCAGGGTGCAATAAATAAAATACGGCCATGTATGTGTACATACGGGCGGGGTCTCGAACGCCTACTCGCGCATACGTACGGCGAGGGCTCGTGTACATGGCTGGGTCGGAACAGAGAAACAACATCGTCGTTGTGTTCATGGGGAGGCAACGGAATGCGTCGTGTTCATGGGGAGGCAACGGAATGCATCATGTTCATCGGGAGGCAACGAAACGCGTGGGAGCCAACCGGCTGGGTCGGAACGGAATGCGTGGTCGTGTTCATCGGGAGGGCTTGGACAGAACAGGCGATGGAAACGAGGCCTGGCATACCGCACAATGGAGGAATCAGACCTCCTACGTTCGAAACGGGGTCCTGTTGATCGGGAGGTGTCTGGCGTACCGCAAAACAGAGGAAACGGACCTCCTACGATCGAAACGGGGGTCCTGTTCATCGGGAGGGGTGTGGCGTACCGCAAAACGGAGGAAACAAACTTGTGTTGGAGCGCTACGGTTGAAACGAGGGTCCTGTTCATCGAGAGGGGTGTGGCGTACCGCAAAACAGGACTCCACGGGATACTATTCATCTCCACCGTCCACCCTCTCCAGCCTCCACGAGCTACTGTTCATCCACCATCGACCTCCTCCAGCCTCCACCTGCGACTGTTCATCCACGTGCTCCTGTTCATCCAGCCTCCACCGCGTGCTACTCCACCGGCTACTGTTCAACCAGCCCTCTCCACGGGCTACTCTTCAACCACCCCTCAACGGGCTACTGTTCATCCTGCCCTCCACCATCTACTGTTCATCCTGCCCTCCACGGGGTGGTCCTATTCATCCAGCCCTCCATGGGGTCCTGTTCATCCAGCCCCAACCGGCTCGATCGATCCGGGTCCTGTTCATCCAGAGGCAACACCACAGGGTCCTGTTCATCCA
>NC_041384.1:250654924-250747862 GCF_002162155.2 Triticum dicoccoides | reverse complement strand
GAAGGAATCGCTCGATCGGGTTCAGTTAACAGCCATCGACCGATCGCTCGGGTTCAGTAACGCGTAGCCTGCAGTGCAACCGCTCGGGTTCAGTTAGAGCCCAATGCCTCGCTCGGGTTCAGTTAGAGCCAACGCCTCGCACACACACGCGTACGTGTACGAGAGAAACGCGCATCGCTCGGCCCCTGACCTCCCACCGTAACCGGGAACTCCCCAAAATTTTCCTCCCCCTCGCTTCTACCAGGGTTTTTTCCGTCATGGACGGCCCAAAGAATGTCATGCAGCTGCGTCTCCGGCCCGCCCAGGACGAAAAACCCATTTTCTGTCATGATTTTTTGTCATAGAAGTAGGAGCCCACCACATCTATGATGATACCGGGTTTTGTCACAATTATCGTCATAGAAGTGTCATATGTATGACAGAATTTTTTTTCGTTCGGCCCAAAATGTCACGATTGTGTCTTTTTTTGTAGTGACTACAATAGCCACACTGACGGCCCAGGCATTAGCAGCCACATATAGCAGCAATGGCTCCTTATCAATAGGGGCAGAAAGCACGGGCGGCTCAGCCAGCTGTTTTTTCAGATCCTCAAAAGCTTGGTTAGCAGCATCACTCCAAACAAAATGATATGTCTTCTTCATCATCTGATAAAGAGGCAGAGTCACCTAGCCGGCTTACGAATCGGCTCAGGGCTGCAATACGCCCCGCCAGTCGCTGAACATCGTTGATACATGCTGGTTTATCCAGAGAGGTAATTACCTTGATCTTCTCTGGGTTAGCTTCAATGCCTCTGTCTGAAACCAGAAAACCCAAGAGCTGGCCCGCTGGGACACCAAAAACACACTTAGCCGGGTTAAACATCATCTTGTAGACCTGGAGATTGTCAAATGTCTCCTTTAAATCATCAATCAGGGTCTCTTTCTTTCTTGACTTTACTACAGTGTCATCTACATAAGCATGAACATTGCGCCCAATCTGGTTATGTAAACAATTCTTCACACTTCTCTGATAAGTCGCGTGGGCACTCTTGAGCCCAAAAGTCATTGATACATAGCAGAAGGCTCCAAAAGGAGTTATAAATGCTGTCTTCTCCTGGTCCTTAACTGCCATCTTGATCTGATGATAACTAGAATAAGCATCCAAAAAGGTCAAACGCTCACAACCCGCTGTAGCATCAATGATCTGATCAATATGAGGGAGAGCAAAAGGATCAGCTAGACAAGCTTTGTTTAAATCCGTGTAATCCACACACATACGCCAAGTGCCATTTCTCTTAAGCACCAGCACCGGGTTAGCCAACCACTCAGGATGAAAAATCTCAACAATAAACCCAGCCGCCAAAAGCCGGGCTACCTCTTCTCCAATAGCTTTCCGCTTATCCTCATTAAACCGGCGAAGAAACTGCCTAACCGGTTTAAATTTCGGATCAATATTAAGAGTGTGCTCAGCGAGTTCCCTCGGTACACCTGGCATGTCAAAAGGCTTCTATGCAAAAATGTCTTGGTTCTCACGGATGAACTCGATGAGCGCGCTTTCCTATTTTGGATCCAGATTGGCACTGATTGTGAACTACCTGGATGAGTCGCCAAGAACAAAATCAACCATCTTGGTATCATCTGCCGATTTAAACTTCAAAACCGGGTCATGCTCTGTTGTGGGCTTCTTCAGGGATGTCATATCTGCTGGGTCAACATTGTCCTTATAGAATTTTAACTCTTTTGTCTCACAAACTGACTCGGCGTAAGCTACATCACCCTCTTCACACTCCAAAGCTATCTTCCGGCTTCCATGTACTGTGATGGTCACCTTGTGACCCGGCATCTTGAGCTGTAGATATATATAGCAGGGCCTGGCCATGAACTTAGCATAAGCCGGCCGTCCAAACAAAGCATGATATGGGCTTTTGATTTTCACCACTTCAAAGGTCAATGTATCTGACCTGGAATCATGGTCATCTCCAAAAGCAACCTCCAGGGCTATCTTACCCACTGGATATGCCGACTTACCAGGCACCACACCATGAAAACGGTGTTTGACGGCTTAAGATTTTTGTCTGTCAACCCCATGCGACGAAAGGTCTCATAATAGAGAATATTAATGCTACTTCCTCCGTCCATGAGTACCTTGGTGAACTTATACCCTCCAACCTGAGGTGCCACCACCAACGCTAAGTGACCCAGATTATCAACTCGGGGTGGGTGGTCCTCCCGGCTCCACGCAATGGGCTTCTCGGACCAACGCAAATAACGAGGAACCACCGACTCCACAACATTCACTGCCCTCTTGTGAAGCTTCTGGTCACGTTTACATAAGCTACTGGTAAATACATGATATTGCCCACTATTCAACTGTTTTGGGTTGCTCTGATAGCCAGATTGTTGCTGCTGCTGACCCCCCTGATTACTTTGCCGGTTGTAACCACCCTGGCTGCCATGATTATTCTGATTTCCCTGAAACCCGGAATTAGAGCCGCCACCGCCGTCACCCGGGCCATAAGAGCCGACAGGACCGCCACCAGGCCCGTGACTGTTATGAAATAAGTTTGAATTCTTGAACTCCCTCATGATGTTACAATCCTTCCACAGGTGCCCAAACGGTCTTTCATTCATACCATGTCGTGGGCAGGGCTCATTCAACATCCGCTCAAGATTGACACTAGACCCGCTGGCTCTTGGCAGCGGTCTGCCCTTACGACATTGTCCATTATCCTGTGCATTGGTGTTAGCCACAAAGTCGAAACTATTATCAGCCTTGCGCTTACCATTGCTTCCCGGCTTATACTGCTGACCTTTGACATTGCCGCTCGTCTTTCCCTTCCATGTTTTTTCGTCATTAGACTCGGGATCTTTAGTACTATCAGAGTCAGCGTATTTAACCAAGGCCGCCATGAGCGTCCCCATGTCATTGCAGTGACGCTTGAGCCGCCCTAATTTCTGTTTCAGAGGCAGAAAACGACAATTGTTCTCCAACATCAACACCGCTGAATCGATGTTAATACGATCTGATGAATGTAAGATTGTCAAGACCCGGCACACCCAATGGGTTGTTGACTCGCCTTCCTCTTGGACACAGGAGGCCAGATCCACAATGGACATAGGTTGTTTACATGTATCCTTAAAGTTCTGGATGAACTGGGCCTTTAACTCGGCCCATGACCCGATGGAATTAGCTAGGAGCCCCTTCAACCAAGTACAGGTCATTCCTTCCAACATCAAAGGAAATTATTTAGCACAGGCTGCTTCACTAACATCCAACAACTCCATAGCCATCTGATAACTCTCAACCCACGCTTCAGGACTTAAATCGGCGGTGTAATTGGGCACCTTACGAGGCCCTTTGAAATCCTTGGGCAGACGCTCATTCCACAGATCCGGCGCTAAACACGACGCCACCAAGTTTCTAAAGGTCAGACCCGGCTCCACCAAGGTGGTTGGATGAATCGGAGTTGGTGGACGAGCCGCATACTGAGCCGCCAGCTTGGCCTCTCGACGGGCTCTTCCTTGGTCCACCACATTCTGAGCATTAGCGCCACCGCCCGCCGGGTCATCACCACGTGGCGGGTTATGATTCTGGCCACTACTTGACACCGTCGGCTCATCTAGATGCCTGCTGTAGCTCCAGCTTGGGCGAGGTGTGGAATGAATCCTATCACGGCTGTAAGAGTATGCTTACTGCTGCATCAATGCTGTCTGAAGAAACTCTCTAGCCCTCCGTGTCTCAACCGCCGCTGGCGAGTCACCTTCCACAGGGATAGCCGCTAGTCGGGACGCCACGGCAACCATGTTATCCAAGGGGTTGGAGTAATGACCCGGTGGCGTCGACATGTGTTGTGGCGAGTTATTATTCTGTCGAGGCAGATCCATTATACGTGGCTGAGCTGGCATTCCTGTCCTAGGTGCTCCGGCCTGATTTATGGTTGCCGGGTTACTGGTCCCTGGCCCTGGCGTATTGAAAAGATTCCTTGCTTCAATAGTCACCAGCAGACGGCTCTGATGCCTTCTCCTCATCACTTCATTTGAGGCATTCTGATCTAACATGAGCCGGTAAGATTCCGCTTGGACACGCTGTGCCTGTGCAACCAAAGCAGCCCGCTCCTCAG
This sequence comes from Triticum dicoccoides, assembly GCF_002162155.2. Classification (NCBI taxonomy): domain Eukaryota; kingdom Viridiplantae; phylum Streptophyta; class Magnoliopsida; order Poales; family Poaceae; genus Triticum; species Triticum dicoccoides. Next base: position 250,743,763 of record NC_041384.1, on the reverse strand, counting down.
CCATCCAGGTATTTTCAGCATTCAGCACCTCCCTGGCCTGTGTACATCATCACACACCTTTGTAATTGCCGCATTATGCTGATCTTGATCTGCCGGGTTAACAGCTGTCGTAATCAGGACAGTCAGCTTGTCCAATAAGTCAGCTAAAACTTGAGCCGACGAGCGCTCAGGGCCTCCTGCCCCGGCAGTCGCCGCTGCTCCTGGCCCGGAAACCAGCCCCGCCGCCGTTGATGAGTGTTGTACAGGCTGTATACCGGCCATGAAGACCCTAGTGACTCGTAGTAGCATGCTTCGCACTCTGGAAACTCCATCGTAAACAAACAATAATATACATAAGCAATCAAGCATAGGATGCAAGGGTAAAACTCGAATAAAAAGATCCAAACTGAAAGTTCAACTAAAGAGCTTTGATTTGCAAAAAGAATCAATCAAATCGGAGCTACGAAACTCAAACTAAGATCAAAAGAAGTTCGAATTCAAAAGTGCTTGAAACCAAATTTTTAAATTTTCAAAACCATTTTCAAGTTGATTATCTGGGAAGAGGGGAGCAAGACAAATATTTTGGCATTGGTTTCACTGGATTTGGCTCGGGGTGAGGAGAAGGCGGTGGGTGCGACAACTTATAAATAGGGGAGGGCGGCTTGGGGAGGGGCCAAGGTAGCGGCGAGGTGGAGTCGGAGCCGGTCTCCGACTCAGGCACGACGGCGGCGCGGGAAGGCGGTGGCGGGGCAGGCTATCGGGCCGCTCGGCTGGACCTTCGTCCTAGTCGGGCGAGGGAAAAGATTTTTTTAAATAAAGGTTCGCCTGAAGAAAAATACTAATAAAATAAAAAAAATTCTAAAAATGCCAAAAAACAATTTTCACCGTCTAAACCTATTATTTAGAACAAAGTGAATATTTTTCTGGCCTAAGAATGCAATTTTTCAAAAATGCAATATTTTTTAATTCAAATAAAATAGCAAATAAAATCCAAATGAAATACAAATTTGATTTTAAATTTTCTTCTCCGATATTCCTTCTCTTTTGAAGAAGTCATATTATCTTCTCTCTTTTATTTTAAATATTAGAAATATTTGGAGAAAAAAATATTAAAACCAAATTGATCCTCTTTTCAAATTTTGAAAAAAAGTCAAATATGAAAATAATTGAAATCCCCAACTCTCTCCTTGGGTCCTTGAGTTGCTTAGGATTTCTAGGATCACAACTAAAATGCAAATAAAATATGATATGCATATGATGACCTATGTATAACATCCAAATTGAAAATTGGGATGTTATAGTATGGTGGCTAACGCACGAGTACAGGAGTAAGATGAGAAACTACGCAAACTAGTAATGATCAAGAAGTGATGCTGAAGTACTTACATTCAAACATAACCCAACCGTGTTCTCCTCTCGAACATCCCCGAAAAGATACAGTCACGGTTACACACGCGGTTGGTGTATTTTAATTGAGTTTATGTCAAGTTCACTACAACCGTATATTAGCAAATTCCCATCTTCCACATAACCGCGGGCATGACTCTCGAAAGTTTAAACCCTGCTGGGGTGTCCCAACTTAGCCCGTGACAAGCTCACGATTCGCGGAGACAATCCTTCATCGTGGGACCCTCCAAGCAAACTCGGAATCATGGTGCACAAGACATTTCGACAATGGTAAAACTAATCCAGTAAGACCTCCCAGCGTGCCGACACCCTGATAGTAGCCGCACGTATCTCGTCTCAGGCCACGACCGGATAAGCGCAACATACAACATCTGAGACCCGAGTTTCCCCGGGGGAAGCCGCACAGGACTCTAGTTTGGGACCAACACCATCAGCACTGGCTCTATGAGTTAATTATTTAGTTCAATATTATTATGCAAATGTTAAAACCAATGTTGGGCCTTGCTGGAAGAGTTTTATTCAAAGCGAACTGTCAAGAGGAGCCCATAAACCCTCATCGTGTTAGGGACGCAAAAATCAAGGAGCATAACACCGGTATGACGGAAACTAGGGCGGCAAGAGTGGAACAAAACGCCATGCAAAAGGCCGAGCCTTTCACCCTTTACCAAGTATGTATGTGCATTAATTAAATAAGAGATATTGTGATATCCCATGATATCCATGTCCCAACATGGAACAACCTGCAACTGCGCCTGCAACTAGCAACACTATAAGAGGGGCTGAGCAATGTAACATAGCCAAACAACGGTTTGCTAGGAAGGGTGAAAAGGTTAGAGGCTATCATGACAATTTGGGAGGCTTGATAAACAAGTGGTAGGTAGTGCGACATAGCGATAGCATCGAGACAACTAGCAGAACAAAGATAGTAGTGAGATCCAAGGTGACGGTCATCTTGCCCAAAATCCCGCTAGGAAGAAGAATGATTCCATGAAGAAGACGATCCCACGTAGTCGAGCGAATCCTCACAATCGCAATGAAACTGGAAGCAAACAACATGGTAAACACACCACACATAAACATGACATGATGCTCAACCAAATATGATGCATGACAAGGCTACATGATGCTACTCATGGCAAGATATTATGCATACAAGAACAACACATCAAAGCAAGTTTAGATGAGGCCGAAAACAACATATAACAATTCCGGAAACTCCCCATATGCAAATTTCGAAATTGGTACTGATCTGAACAAAATATTAAGTTCAAGTTGTTAAATAGCAAGTTAAAGTGCACCAAGATGATCTGCACGGTTTACTAGTCAAGTTACATATAAAGTTCATTTAATTCGGAGCTACAACCTAGAAGATATGAGCAAAACAAGTTAAACATGTCATTGATGCAAAAGCAAGCAAAACAATATCACAACAACTCCAAAACATGGATGCAACAAGGCAACGTGAAATTACATGCAAAACTAAGCAAGTTTCATATAGAGCATGCTCAAAACGGAGCAACGGTTCAACACATACACTCAATACAAGTTTCAAACACAATTTGCCCAAAACAGCAACTAAGCACTTTGCAATCAAGGAAACAACATGCTACAGGAAACATATGGACACAAAATTGATATGCACTTCAAATACAAACAACATGCTTCAAATATCATTACGGTTCAGGTTCATAGGCATCAAGATTAATCCAAGATGATCAATGAAAAAAGCAACTTGATAACACAGGTTATGACTTAGTGAAAAACAGAGCATATGCATGAGGAGAGTTTATACTATGGCATGTTGGAGGCAAGAAATAATTTAGCTACAGTGCAACAACATGGCAAGCAAAAGCATGGCATGCTAGTAAATATCATGGATCTCAAAACACACAACATGGCATAACCATATGAGCAACAAGTTCATGGGAATAATCAAGGCAAGATGCAAACATGATATAAGCTGATTATCAGACTTAGAGGAAATTCGGGAATGCAAAACAATAACATTATGATGCTGACTTTGGAGGCACATAACAGTAATCATAGCTACTTTAATAATTATACAAAAGACATGGGCATGTAGTAGACATGATATACTTCAACTTAGTCCATGGGCACATGTTCATATGATGCATGGAGTAATCACTATGATAATTGCAAAATGGAACATACTGTTAACAGGATGACAGATTTGGCATGATGGCAACTTGAGAGCAGGAAAGGGACAAACTAAAGCACGTTCTATGGAAACAAAGGGCATGGCATCCAAGTATACATAACAAGGAGCAAATAACATCAAGGCGTCATAAACATATGGCTCATGGACTAGTGGGAACCATCAAGACAAGTTTGAATGTAGTAAAAGTTTCAGCAAGTGTAAAACATCAACATCAACATAGCATGTTTTCAAGCTTCGAACAGAGGTCATATGACATCCAAAATTATCAAACTTGGGATGTGTACAAAGAACTCGTAGCATACTACAATTCATGTAAATGGAGCATCTCGAAAAGAGGCATAGATTTATTAATAACAAGCTCACAACATGGCATCATGAAGTTAACAGAAAACTGGAACATCATTTAGGCATGTTCATGGCAATAAAAACATATGCTACAAGACACATATGAGGCATCAAATGGCCTGGCATGATACAACATAACATGAACATCAAAACATGTCAACTAGGCATCTCCATATTATGCATGGAATTGATGGTAGCATCCAATTAACATGTCAACATAAAGTAGCAGTTACAGACTTAACAAAAATCACTAAGTCTCAGAAAACAACAAACATCAAGTAGCCTACTTTGTATACTTGTGCTAGTCACCACAGGGCACATAAAAATACATGGATTGCACCACTGTAAAGATGGCATGAAGATGCTCCTAAACGATGTTGACTTGATGCTCAAAAGATAAACACACAAAATGATATGAAAAAGACAAATCAGCAAGTTACAATAGTTACCAGCAGATTATAGCATTTAACACTTTTGCTACAAGGATTAAGGCATCAATATGGACAGTAACATGCATGCAAATCACACCAACATGTAGAGCATCACGAGATGACCAATTTAACATATCATACACGCAAAACAGAGCCACATGCGCATAGTTATGCCATGATGAAGATGCACACATATTATGGAATCTCAGGGACTTAGCCAAATTTCGAAAAAACAGAGCAAGCGCGGGATAACCATATGACGCACATGCGAGGATTAAGTGGGGGGCAGCTCACCAGCAGGCCTAGCAGGCCAGTCGGTGCACAGGGGCTCGCGGGCCGGGGTGGAGGCTGGGCTGGGCCTCCAGCGGGGCCCAGCCACGCGGATCGGGGCGAGGTGTCGTCCTCCCCGAACAAGGAACAGGCGGTGGCGGAATCTCGTTCTTCGACAAGGACGGTAGCACGGGACGGCGACGGAGGATGTGGGCGGCGCAGAAGTGGACGGATCCGGCGAGGGGCCCCCCGTTCCCGGCCAGATCCGGCAACGTCGGGGTCGAGCGGTGATACGTCTCCAACGTATCTATAATTTTTTATTGTTCCATGCTATTATATTATCTATTTTGGATGTTAATGGGCTTCATTTTACAATTTTATATTATTTTTGGGACTAACCTATTTAACCCAAGGCCCAGTGCAAATTGTTGTTTTTTGCCTATTTTAGTGTTTCGCAGAAAAGGATATCAAACGGAGTCCAAATGGAATGAAACCTTTGGGAGCGTGATTTTTGGAACAAACGAGATCCAGAGGGCTTGGAGTGGACGTCAAGCAACCAACGAGGCGGCCACGAGGCAGGGGGGTGCGCCTACCCCCTGGGCGCGCCCTCCCCCCTCATGGGCCCCTCGTGGCTCAACCAACCTACTTCTTCCTCCTATATATACCTACAAACCCCGAAAACATCCAGGAGCACCACGAAACCCTATTTCCACTGCCGCAACCTTTTGTACCCAAGATATCCCATCTTGGGGCCTTTTTCGGAGCTCGGCCGGAGGGGGCATTGATCACGGAGGGCATCTACAACAACTCCATGGCCCGTCCGATGATGTGTGAGTAGTTTACTTCAGACCTTCGGGTCCATAGTTATTAGCTAGATGGCTTCTTCTCTCTCTTTGGATCTCAATACAAAGTTCTCCTCGATTCTCTTGGAGATCTATTCGATGTAATCTTCTTTTGCGGTGTGTTTGTCGATATCCGATGAATTGTTGGTTTATGATCAAGATTATCTATGAACAATATTTGAATCTTCTCTGAATTCTTTTATGTATGATTAGTTATCTTTGCAAGTCTCTTCGAATTATCAGTTTGGTTTGGCCTACTAGATTGATCTTTCTTGCAATGGGAGAAGTGCTTAGCTTTGGGTTCAATCTTGCGGTGCTCGATCCCAGTGGCAGTAAGGGAAATGACACATATTGTATTGTTGCCATCGAGGATAAAAAGATGGGGTTTATATCATATTGCATGAGTTTATCCCTCTACATCATGTCATCTTGCTTAAAGTGTTACTCCGTTCTTATGAACTTAAAACTCTAGATGTATGCTAGATAGCGGTCGATGTGTGGAGTAATAGTAGTAGATGCAGGCATGAGTCAGTCTACTTGTCACGAACGTGATGCCTATATAAATGATCATACCTAGATATTCTCATAACTATGCTCAATTCGATCAATTGCTCGACAGTAATTTGGTCACCCACCGTAATACTTATGCTATCTTGAGAGAAGCCACTAGTGAAACATATGGCCCCCGGGTCTATTTTCCATCATACAAGTTTCCAATTTATTTTATTTTGCAATCTTTACTTTCAATTTATATCACAAAAATACCAAAAATATTTATCTTATTATTATTATCTCTATCAAATCTCACTCTTGCAAGTGGCCGTGAAGGGATTGACAACCCCTTTATCGCATTGGTTGCTAGGTTCTTATTTGTTTGTGTAGGTGCGAGGGGACTCGCGTGTGGTCTCCTACTGGATTGATACCTTGGTTCTCAAAAAATAAGGGAAATACTTACACTACTTTGCTGCATCACCCTTTCCTCTTCAAGGGAAAACCAACGCATGCTCAAGAGGTAGCAAGAAGGATTTCTCACGCCGTTGCTGGGGAGTCTACACACAAGTCAGGACATACCAAGTACCCATCACAAACGCTTACCCTCGCATTACATTATTTGCAATTTGCCTCTCGTTTTCCTCTCCCCCACTTCACCCTTGCTGTTTTATTCGCCCTTTTTCCGTTCGCCTTCTTACTGTATGTATCTTTCTTTGTGTTTCCATGTACCTTCTATTAGCTTGCATCTTTGCTTGCTAAAAATCTATTGATACGGATCCACTTAAACTATTCTACTTGGATCATCTTCGATCCTTATGTGCTCGTGCTGAAACCCCAACTAGCCTAGTTGATGGGAAATTTTGCGCTCGTGCTGAAACCCCAACTATTCTACTTGGATCATCTTTGATCCTTATGCGCTCGTGCTGAAACCCCAACTAGCCCACTTAAACCCTTTAGATGAGCATGCTCATTTTGTGCGTCACCGTTTGTCTGAAAAAGGGATACTCTTATGAGATCAAATAAACAGGTTACTATGTTATGCTTGGAATCTTTGTTAAATTTGTGATCTTACTTGTTGCTCTAAGAACCCTAAAAAACACCTCCCCTACCTATGTGAGTTTAATGATAATAAAATCTTATCTTCTTATGCAAAGGGTGTTTATATTTACTATGATATCAAACAAATTGAAGAATTTCTTGCTTTTAAGGGTGCTTATGAAGTTGCTTATTTGATTGAAAAGTATGATATTACTCTCTACAAATCTGAAAATTTTGACATACTTAAATATTTCCATGAAAACTATGCTCATAATGTCTATGTCAAAGAATTTATTGAAAAAATGATCATTGCTTCGAAAGAGAATAATGATATGCATGAATCTATAGATAATTATGATTCCGATGATTTGATTGAAATATCCGTTGATGAACATGATGCTTGCTATTCTTGTGGCCATGATGCCAATATTTATGAAGATTAATTTGCTATAGTTCCTTATGTTAAACATGAGATCGTTGCTATTACACCCATACTTGATAGTTCCTTTGATGAAAAGCATGATTGCAATGATGTTATTATAAATTCTCTTAATGTCAATTGTTTTAATGATATGCAAAACCTCAAGCTTGGGGATGCTCGTTTTGATATAACTACTATTTGTTGCAATGATCATGATTGGGGTGATTCTTCTTTTGATCCTGAAAATTTATTTAAGCCCCATGATGAATATGAGATTGATAATAGTGTTTGCAATATTATTGAAAGTGGGTTTGGAAGAGTGTCAAATTTAGATCCCACATATTTGGATAATGTTCAATCTTATGGAATTTTTGATAAAAGTGGGGTTGGAGAGGTCATGACTTTAGTTAATGTTAATCCTACTATTTTGGAAGAGTGTCAACTTTGCATACATGTGGATCTTGTTAAGAATATGTTTTGTGATAGCTATATTGTTTAATTTTCTTATGATCCCACATTTAATTATTATGAGAAAGGAAAATATGGTTGTAGAAATTTTCATGTTACTAAACTACCTCTCGTTATGTTGAGATTGCTATTGTTTCTTTCCGCTTCCTTGCATATGCTAGTTTCTGTTTGCCTTGATAATTTGTTTGCCTATAATATGCCTATGCATAGGAAGTATGTTAGACTTAGATGTGTTTGCCACATGTTTCATGATGCTCTCTTTGTGTTTCAATTATTATCTTTCATGTGAGCATCGTTGATTTTTTATGCCTAGCTATATGGCTTTAAAGAAAAGCGCTTGTTGGGAGGAAACCCAATTTTATTTTTGTTTCTTTCTTTTTGGTTATGTTTAGTAATAAATAATTCATCTAGACTATGTTTAGATGTGGTTTTATTCTTTTAATTAGTGTTTGTGGCAAGTAGAACCTTTGGGAAGACTTGGGGAAAGTCTTTTTGATCTTGCTGTAAAAAATAGAAACTTTAGTGCTCATGAGAATTGCTGCCATTTTTTACTGGAGAGTGCTATTTAGTTAATTCTTTTTGAAGATGATTAATAGACAAATTCCTCACGTCCAGAAATTTATTTTAGAATTTTTGGGTGTCGGTGTACTAGAATAGGGTTACCCTAGTACCCCGAACTTGTGCACGGGCAGTTGCAGCACCCCGCGGCAAGGCTTGCCGGGCGAACACCAAGATCCTCCGTGGTTCCCTTGGAGCCATTCAAGAACAAAGTATTTAAGCTCAGGAGACAAGGCCCCGGCAAGAGGAGCTTGCCGGGAAGGCCAACCAAGGCACTCCAAGGAACTTGCCGCGACGCGCCACGCGCTCTGGCAAGGCAACAAGACCCCGGCAAGAGGAGCTTGCCGGGAAGACCAACCAAGGTACCTCGAGGCCCGGTGAGCGACAAGCTTCCGGACCCGACAAGATAACAGCAACGGCAAGGCGCTTGCCGCAGCAGGCGGCCACTCTGTGCCCACGCTCCAGCGCATCCACCAACATGTCGCTCTGGGGGCCTCTCCAGGCGCGCGTGGCGGGAGGCTGTGCAGCCAGCGGTGCGCAGTGGCATGCGAAGCTGACAAGATCGCCATCATGGCGAATGGTGGCGCCCCTAACGGTCCTTTTCTGCACTGTTTGGGCGACTCAGATGGGCATTTAATGCCCTTGTCCCCTGCTGTCAGGGTTAGGTAGGGTGCGCTGTACAAGTAACTGTACCAACCACCTCACTTTTTACATTTGTACCCTTGTCTATGTTGCCACCTGTCGGTGACCCCTTTAGCGTATAAAAGGAGGCCCATGCGCAATGTAGAGGGGGTTTGACTGGTTCGGAACCCAGAAAAACACTATGCTCTCTCTCTGGATCAAGAACACAAGATAATCAAACAAGCAGCAGTAGGAGTGTTATCTCTCCGGAGAGCTCCGAAGCTGGGTAAACTGCTCGTGTGCTTCGCCTCGATCTGCTCTTCGTATGATATCCGCCCCCCGCCGAACCGAAAGGGGCTCGGTTCGCCGGCCCCATAGATGTTCGCGGATCAGTTTCCCCAACATCTTTGGCGCGCCAGGTAGGGGGCGTCGAGATTGTGTGAACCTGATCCGACGTTCACACGAGCTAGATCTTCATTCCCTTCATCAACATGCCACCGAAGAAGAAGACTTCGGCGGCAGCCGCTCCGTCCACATCACTTCCACCACCGTTGGAGCAAACGGGTGGTGGAATGGACGCCGGCGAAAGAATGGACGTCGACGAGGAAGCTTATGATGCTGCCAGGTCCAAGGACAAGGCTGCACAAACCTCGGCGACTGTACATGTTCCGCGCCAATCTCAGGAGGCGCAAGACCAACAGCGTCATGGCACTCGCAGTGCCATACGCATGATAGGACAAGACCAAGCTGGTGGATCTCGGGGCGCTCAAGACCAGCATGCACGCCAGCGTGCTGGCACGAGCGGGGCACGGTCGCCTGGACGGGATACTGCTCCTTCTAACATCTTTAGAAGTCCGAGCACGTCCCGCTCCTCGCGCCGTCCGCCACTGCCACCCACCACTCCAGCAGAAGCTTTGGCGCGAGCTCAACTGCTCCTAGATTACCCTCCAACGTCGGACAAGATCGACGAATGGAGGGCCACCATTCAGAGTCTCATCGGCTACGCCAACGGCGACACTCCACGGCGGCCGAGCGCGTCGCCGCCGCGGCAGGGTTGCCGGGCGCGAGTCGGTGGTGACGAAACGGGTGGAGGTGCAACTACCATGCAATCACCACTCTGAAGGCCAAGATCGCTGACTCGCCGGATCCACCTCGACAGCGACTCCACCGCATCGTCGGATCCACGAGCTCGTCGCAATCAGCGCCAAGTTCTTCATGATCGACAACAAGAAGACGCTCGAACTCGCATCGAGCGCCAAAGAGAAGCGCGACGTCAATCCGGCAAGCGCGCTGGGCCCTCTGTTGACATGCATGCGCCAGGGGAACCAGGCGATCTGCCGTACGCGGTAGGTTGCCCTGCGTTCACTCGTGAGCTGCGGCAAGTCCAGTGGCCCAGCACGAAGAACTTCAAGCCAGACGTACCGGAGAAGTACGACGGCAAGACGCATCCGTCGGAGTTCCTCAGCATCTACACCATTGCGGTGCAGGCTGCCGGGGGACGGGATGACAAGATCCTTGCCAACTACTTCCCGCTGGTGCTCAAGCCCAATGTCAGATCCTGGCTCATGCACTTGCCGGACAACTCCATATCCTCTTGGGCTGATCTGTGCCATTAGTTTGTCGGCGCCTTCACAGGCGGACACAAGCCTCATGGCCAGGAGAGTGATCTTCATCTGCTCGCCCAGAAGGAAGGAGAGCCCCTGCGCAAGTACATTCAGAGATTCAGCAGTGTGCAGCACAAAATCCCAGACGTCCACCCTGCCGCGGTGGTCAGCGCGTTCCATCAGAACATGCGAAACCGCAGGATGCGGGAGGAAATGGCGATGTGCAAGATCGGGGACGTCAGTGAGTTATATGCACTGGCCGACAAGTGTGCACGTGCTGAGGAAGGGAGGAGACTCCCTGGAGAGAATGTAGGAGCGGGAGGATCTGACAGTGAAGATGCTGCCCCAGCAAGGAAAAACCGGCGGCGGAACAACAGGAAGAGGAAAGGCAAAGAGGTGCTAGTTGTTGAGCAGTCCGGCAACGGTGGTGGCGCCAAGAAAGCCAAAGCTGGTGACTCCGGCAAGGAGGTTGCCGTGGAGGTGGTGGTCACCGACAAGCAGGACGGCACCAACAAGCAGTATTGCAAGATCCACCGCACCAAGGGCCATGATCTCCAGAGCTGCAAGAAAGTCGAGCAGCTTGTTGAGCAACAGAAAGCTGAATACGAGCGGCGCGACAAGGAGAAGGCCCAGGAAGGTGCTGGGGGATCCGGCAAGAAACGTCCCGACCGAGGAGGACGCCGCGGCAAGGCCAAGCAGCGGCAAGGAGACAGACCTCCTCGCGGCCGCGACAAGGATGAAGATGACGACGACGATGAAGACATGGATGATGAGGAGACTGATGAGCAGGAGTTCCAGAAAGCCACAGAGGTCCTGTGCGTTGACGGTGGTGCTTCTCTGCATACCTCGCACCGTCAGCTCAAGCAGTGGGTGCGGGAAGTTAATGCAGCAGAACCACCCGTCGAGTCACGCAAGCCTCTGAAATGGTCCAGCACGCCTATCATCTTTGATATTGAGGACCACCCTGATCACATAACTGCGGTCGGGTGCTTGCCGATGTTGGTTTCACCAACAATCCGCAACCTCAAGGTCACTAAGATGCTAGTTGACGGCGGGGCCGGCTTGAACCTGATCTCCTCCGCGGTGCTCCAGAAACTCCAGATCCCTGACAGCAAGCTCGAAGAGACCGGTACATTTCAAGGAATCAACTCGGGAAGGAGCAAGCCGAAGGGAAAGATCACGTTGCCGGTAACATTTGGCAGCGAGCTGAACTTCAGGACTGAGAGGGTCACGTTTGATGTTGCTGACTTTCCATTACCTTACAATGGAATCCTTGGCCGTCCGGCACTCGCCAAGTTCATGGCAGCCTCTCACTATGCGTACAACGTACTGAAAATGCCAGGCCCGATAAGTGTCATCTCTGTCCCTGGCGACAAGAAGGATGCTCTTATCTGTGCCGACAAGATCTACCGGGAAGCAGCAGCCGCAGCAGAACGCAAGACACTTGCCGCTGAAGCTCCCGGGGGGAAGAAGAAGACCAAGTCTGGCAAGAGCTCTGATGCCCACTCCGGCAAGCGCACCTCTTCGGAGTGCTGCGCTACCGTCGAGGACGCACCATCGAGCTCCACCGGTAAGTGTAAGAAGGCAATGGCAGCTCCACCTGAGACCAAGAAGGTGTCCGCCAAGGAGGACGGCACTGATGGTACCTTCACCATCAGCGCCACTCTTGACCCCAAATAGGAAAGCGCGCTCGTTGCTTTCCTGCGGGCGAATGTCGACGTGTTTGTGTGGCAACCGTCTGATATCCCCGGTGTTCCCAGGAAAGTAATTGAGCACCACCTTGCCGTCTGTCCTCATGCGCGGCCCGTCAAGCAGAAAGTCAGGAAACAGGCAGTGGAGCGCCAAGAATTCATCGCAGAAGAAATCAAGAAGTTGGAAGTAGCAGGCCTTGTCAGAGGAGTGCTCCATCCCACGTGGTTGGCCAATCCTGTTGTCGTGTGCAAGGCTAACGGAAAATGGAGGCTTTGTATTGACTTCACTGATGTTAATAAAGCTTGTCCCAAAGACCCATTTCCCTTGCCGCGCATTGACCAGATTGTTGACTCCACAGCCGGATGTGATTTGCTTTCATTTCTTGATGCGTACTCAGGATACCATCAGATCTTCATGGCAGAAGAGGATGAAGAGAAAACCGCATTTATCACCCCGTGTGGCACGTACTGCTTCGTACGGATGCCTTTCGGTTTGAAGAATGCTGGTTCAACATTTGCAAGGGTAGTCCACCACGCTTTTGAGCCGCAGATGCATAGAAATGTGGAAGCCTACATGGATGACATAGTGGTCAAGAGCAAGAACAGGGCGAGCCTGATTCAAGATTTAGACGAGACATTTGCAAATCTGCGCAAGATCAACCTCAAGCTTAACCCCGAGAAGTGCGTGTTTGGAGTCCCTTCTGGCAAGCTTCTCGGGTTCTTCGTGTCTCAGCGGGGAATTGAAGCCAATCCCGACAAGATCAAGGCCATTGAGCAGATCGAAGCACCAAAGCGCGTCAAGGATGTACGAAGGCTTGCCGGTTGCGTGGCTGCTCTCAGCAGGTTTATCTCTAGATCTGCTGAGCGCGCCCTGCCATTTTTCAAAATTTTGAAAAAGGCAGGTCCAATAAAATGGACTCTGGAGGCGGAGGCTGCGCTGCAGGACTTGAAGAGATACCTGTCCTCCACTCCAACACTTGTCGCACCTAAGCCGCAAGAGAAGTTGCTGCTGTATATAGCGGCAACCAATCAAGTGGTTAGTGCTGCGTTAGTGGCGGAAAGGGAGGCAGATGATGAGCCAGCAACCACGGCAGATGCATCCAGCGACAAGCAGGGGGCTTCACCGACAAGCTCTGGTCCCGACAGAGATGGATCTGCGCAGGAGCATGATAAGATGCAAAAGAGAATGGTGCAGCGTCCAGTTTACTTTGTCAGTTCCCTTCTACAGGGGGCTAGATCAAGGTACTCTGGTGTGCAGAAGTTGCTTTTCGGCCTCCTCATGGCCTTGAGAAAGCTGCGCCATTACTTCCAAGCACATGAGATCACAGTCGTCACTCGCTTTCCGCTGAAGAGGATACTGCAAAATCCAGAAGCGACAGGCAGGATTGTCGAGTGGGCGCTGGAACTGTCAAGCTTTGGCCTCAAGTTTGAGAGCACTTCAACTATCCAAAGCAGAGCATTGGCAGAGTTCATAGCAGAATGGACGCCAACACTAGATGAAGAAATCCCAGAAATGAGCATCCCCGTCAAAGAGGCAAGCAAAGAGTGGCTGATGTACTTTGATGGTGCCTTCTCGCTGTAAGGCGCCGGTGCGGGCGTGCTGCTTGTCGCGCCCACCGGAGAGCACCTCAAGTACATAGTCCAGATGCACTTTCCCAAGGAGCAAGCAACCAACAATACTGCAGAGTATGAAGGATTGCTTGCCGGTCTCAGAATCGCAGCAGACCTTGGGATCAAGAAGCTCATTGTCAGGGGTGACTCACAGCTTGTCGTCCGCCAAGTGAACAAGAGCTACCAGAGTCCATTGATGGAAGCATATGTTGATGAAGTGAGGAAGCTAGAAGAGCACTTTGACGGCCTACAGATGGAGCATATCCCAAGAGGTCAGAACGACATTGCTGATGGCCTGTCAAAGTGCGCCGCACTAAAGTTACCTGTGGAACCGGGATCTTTGTGCTCAATTTGACTCAACCATCCGTAACACCATCAACTGGACAAAGCAAGAAGAGGAAGTTGGTTTCTGGTGACTACTTTCCGGCAGAGCTCCCCGAAGCCGCCGCCAAGAAAGCCCCCAAGATCAACACCAAGGATGCTGAGGGGCAGTCTGCTCCGACAAGCCTTATGGTTTGTTCCATTGAAGCAGACGCTCCCGACAAGTTTTGCTCCGGCAAACTTGCCGGGGAACATCAAGCTCCGGCGGGGCCGCAAGTCCTTGCCATAGAAGCGGATGTTCCCGCAGCAGCAGATGTGCCTTTAGTCCTTGTTGTCGAGCCATAAGCTCCAGCATGGGCACAGCCGATTGTCCATTTCCTTCGGACAGGAGAACTTCCCGAAGAGCAAGAAGAAGCGGAAAAATTAGCCCGGCAGTCAAGTATGTACCAGTTTGTCGATAGCATACTGTACAGAAGAAGACTCAACGGTGTGAAATTGAAGTGTATTTGCCGGGAAGATGGACAAAAGCTGTTGGCAGAGATACATGGAGGCATATGTGGCCACCACATTGGTGCAAGAGCACTTGCCGGCAAAGCTTTCCGGCAAGGTTTCTTTTGGCCGACAGCCCTCCAGGATGCAACTACACAAGTAACCAAGTGTGAAGCGTGCCAGTTCCACTCCAAACAGATACACCAGCCAGCTCAAGCTCTCCAGACGATCCATTTATCCTGGCCATTTTCGGTCTGGGGGCTCGATATCCTCGGCCCTTTCCCCCGAGCTGTCGGGGGCTTTGAGTACTTGTACGTCGCAATCGACAAGTTCACAAAGTGGCCGGAAGTGTAGCCAGTGAGGAAGGTGACCGCACAGTCAGCAGTCAAGTTCTTCAGGTCAATTGTTTGCCGTTTCGGGATCCCTAACAGGATCATCACCGACAACGGCACGCAATTCACGAGCCGCACCTTCATGCAGTACGTCCAAGACCTTGGCGCCAAGGTCTGCTTCGCTTCTGTTGCGCATCCGAGAAGCAACGGTCAAGCAGAGAGGGCAAATGCTGAAGTGCTGCGCGAGCTCAAGACTAGAACTTTCGACAGGCTGCGTAAGTGCGGAAGAAACTGGATCGAGGAGCTGCTGGTGGTTCTTTGGTCGATCAGAACGATGCAAAATCGAGCCACTGGCCAGACGCCTTTCTCTCTAGTCTATGGAGCAGAGGCAGTTCTCCCCACGGAACTCGTATACGGATCGCCTCGAGTGCTCGCCTATGATGAGCTTGAGCAAGAACAGCTGCGACAAGACGATGCGCTGCTCCTTGAGGATGATCGTCTTCAGGCTGCTGTACGAGCTGCTCGATACCAGCAAGCTTTGCGCCGCTACCATAGCCGCAAAGTTAAGGCCAGAAGCTTCGAGGAAGGCGACCTTGTTCTTTGGCGCGTTCAGTCCGCCAAGAATTCCAACAAGTTGACGCCGAAGTGGGAAGGCCCTTATCGGGTGAAACGAGTCAGAAGGCCCGGCGCTGTCCGCCTTGAGACCGAAGATGGCATTCCGGTGAGCAACTCCTGGAACATAGAACATCTTCGTAAGTTTTTCCCGTAGGGCGCGGTTGCCGGAACCCGTTCCGGCAACCACCTTTTGTACAAGTCTTGCCGCTATTGCATGTAATCCTTTGTACAAAGCCGGGCGCAGATCCCGTGCATAAATAAAACCCCATGTGCTCCGCACAACTTGTCCATTTCATGCATTAGTTTCTTTCTTGCACGCATTATTTGACACTTTGTGCAGCACCTACATCCGGTTAGCAATAACGAGCCGAAGGGCTCCATATCATTATTTTCTCTTCTATCTTTTTTTCTCAACAAAGGAAAAGTAGGTTCCCTCGCACACAAGTTTGCCGGGGGGAAGGAGAAGATTGTGGTATGGACCAGGCGTCGTTCAAGCAAAGTTTTGCCTTGTCGGGAAGCAAACGACAGAAAAGCTAAGTTGCCAAAGTTTGAGCAATCAGTTTTTAAATTTTTGAGTTATCTTCCTCGAACGACCCTGCTTTGTATGGAAAACCTGTGCACGGAGGAACCAACTCGTGGCTAGTTGCGCCCTTACTTTGTTTCGAGTCCGCTCAACAACTTAAGTGTGCTGCATCTAGTCGTGACAAGGTTTCTTGTCGGAAGCAGCGCCGCCAGCAGGCTGCTGACGTTCCGCACTCAGCGCTCGCGGCTCGGGTGCCTGCGCCGACAAGTTCCCTAGAAGCGTAGGGTAAAAACATACAAAGGAAGGAATCTAGTAGAGGAAATAACATAGCAATTGATAACAGAAATAAAGTTATATTACAAGATAACTTGTCGCAGCTCTAACAGACTGTTTTTCATAACATGATTTGCAGCGACAAGGGAAAAGAAGAAATGGGCCGCCTAGTCTACGCGATCGCCCTCAACCCTCTTGATCTCGCTCACCTTGTCCACAATGGGTGCGACAAGGGCCTTGAGTGCGTCCCGATCGGCGTCTGGCGGCAAGGACTTGAGGACGTTGGTGAAGCTGAGGCCTGGATTGCGGAAGGCCACCTTCATCAGCACCTTCTGGAGAACCCCGGCGCAGATTTCGTGCGACTCGTCGGCCAGCTGCTTTGGGATCCTCTCCCGGAGCCGCCGGAGTGCCGTCGCCATGCCCTTGAAGAATAGGCTGAGCTTGGCACTGGGTTGGAGATTCTCGTCGGAGGGATACCCAAAGTCCTCCATCCCCAGCTGCGCCAGCTCCTCGTCGATGACTGCGGCAATATTCACCAGACCCTCGGTCCAGTGCTCCACAGTATCTCTGAATGAGTTATGGGTAATTGTGATGCTCTCCAGCAGCGCCTTGTCAGCCTTGACCTTCTCCGACAAGGTCTTCTCCCGATCCTTGGCGTCGTCCAGCGTCTGTGTCAGCGTGGCCAGCTTCAACTCCAGGTCTGCATTGGAATCCTTGGTGGCGCTGAGCTCCTTGCCCCTCTCAGCAAGAAGACCTTGCAGCTCACCGTGGGCGGCAGCATCCTTCTCACGCTCACGCTCGAGCGCGGCAAGCTCCTCGCCTCTCTTCCCGATGTTGGCCTCCAGCTGCGCCACCTTCTCCTCCAGCTCTTTCTTGGCGGCCTCTACGGTTGCGGCAGCGTCCTTTGCTTCCTTGAGCGCCCCGCCAAGTGCTTGCTCGCGCTCGGCGAGCTCCTCCTCATAGCTGTCGAGGTTGGCCTTCCGCTGCACCAATTCGCCTTCTCGCGCGGACTGCTTCTCGGCAGCTAGCCTTTGTTCCTCCTCAGCTTCGGCCTTCTCGAGAAGGAAGGCCGTGCGCTCCTCGGCGAGTCGCTCCAGCTCCTGTGCCAGGGACCGGAGAGCTTCTTGATTGTGGCCCCGGAGCTCCTCCGCGCGCTTTTCCATATCAACTCCCGCCTTCACGACAAGCGCTTCCCGGGAAGCCAGCTTGGCTTGCCGTGCGCGGTAGAGTGACAGCAGCTTCCGCAGCAGCTGCTCCTCCTCAGGCTCGCCACTGCTGCTGCTGGGCGCCAGTCGACCAACGACAGTCCAGCGGAGGTGAGCACCTCCTCATCGAAAGTTTCCCCCTCGACCGGCGCCCTGGAGCTCGACGCCCAGGGTAGCTTGATGAAGATATCGTCGCCGGCCTTCAAGTAGGCGCCAGGCTGGGGCTCCTGGGAGCCCGGCTCCACAGCAGTGGCAGAGGGATCAGCGGTCGGCGCAGCGCCTGGCGCTGCTGCGGCCTCAGGGTCGTCAGTGCGATCGCCCGACCCCTCGCCGGCTTCTGCGGCGGCAGCCTTGGCAGCCTCCTCGCCGGCGGTCTCATCAGCACCAGCCCCTTCTTCGTTGGCGGCGGCGTCGTCAGTGCTGCCATGCGCACCTTCCTCGCCGGCGCCCTCTGTCTCCATTGGCTCAGCAGCAGATAGGTCTGAAGAACGAAGAAGGGAGACAAATCAATCAAAAATCCAAGAGAAGAAAATCAGAAGAAAAAGAACCCAAGGGAAAGTTTTTGGACAAGTGAATTACCTGTGCCAAGATCTGCAGTTGCGGTCTCGGCCGCCGCAGGATCGACGGTGTTGTCCCTTGCTGGAGACTGCCCCTTGCCGGAGAGTTCTCCCTTGCTGGAGAGCGCTCCCTTGCCGGGGACTCCTCCCTTGGCGGCATAGTTGAAGCAGATGGCACTTCAGGACCAGCTTCCGGGTGCTCCTGATATGGCTGCTCTGCTCCTACACAAATCAACAAGCAAGATATCAACAAAGGAAAAAGCACTCATGCGCGCCTGACAGCAGAAAGCTAACTATGAACTTATGCTGGGGGCTGCGCTGGGGGCTGCTTTGAGGAGTGGTTGCCGGGTCCGTCAAGGTGGTCTCGGACCCACCCCCTGCTGACACGGTGGGGTCATCTTCGATGACAATCACCGCGGCCTCGGCCCTCTACGCTGCTCTCTGGGCCAGTGTCCTGAAAAGAAAGGAGTTCAGATTGAAGCAAGTCAGATACAAGATAAAAACAACAAGATTGAAGAACTACAAGAGCACCAAAGAAACTTACTCTTCTTCCTCCTCGTCGGAGCTGAGCGCGGAAAGATCAAAGTCCGGCTCCCCTCCAGTGCGGCGAGGCGGAGGAGTAGGATCCCTTGCCCGCTTGGCGGGGGCAGTGGTGGTGGCCCGGGAAGATCCCGCTCCAGTTGCCGCTGCTGCGTGAGGCGCTCCCGCGGCAACATTGCTTGCCGCGGTAGAGCGTGTCGCACGGCTCGGCGGCTGTTGACCCGGCTGCCGCCCCGCTACGTCCGCGGCCCTGCGAAGACGCCTTCTTGGCGGGGCCGGGGGCTCCACCTGCGGCAAGCTTTCTGAAGGCTCGGGCTCTCCCTCGCCGGCCTCGCTCGGCTCAGCTTTAGAGCCGGCAGGCTCTTCCTCGCCAATGAACTCCGCGCGCTCGGCGAGGTTTGCCGCCTCTGCCGCCTCCGCCTCCTCCACAGTGAACCCGAACGCGCCTGCGGCAGCTACGGCCGCAACCTCTTCCACCCTAGTGGCGATGCGCTGCAGCTCCTCGTCGGTGGTGTCACGGGTGAGGCTCTTCTGCTCGTCAGCGCGGACCGGCACTTCCTCCAAGTTGTCAAAGAACGCTTGCACGACGTCATCCGCAGGCTCTTGCCAAGTTGGAACGATTCCGTGTGAATTGCACAACGGCATCATGGCGCGGATCCGGTCAAGCGAAGGATTATTGCACAATGGAACGACGCCCCTAGCCAGCGTGAATGGGTGCTGGGGATTGCGTTTGAGCAACTCCAGGAGCATTGCATCCAGCTCCAAGACGGTGAAGTTGTAGTTGAGGCCCGGCCGCGGCCTCATGATGTCCGCCGAGTTCTTGAATTCCCAGGCGGGCCTCCCCCTCTCCTGCAGGGGGGCGATGCGGCGGCGGAGGAAATCTGCGCCTACAGCGCCTACAGTGAGCCTGGCAAGCCTGAGGCGAAGGATCCTAGTGATGGCGATCTTCAGCCTCTCGTCTTCCGGGGCCACATTGCTCCAGTCATTGCCGCGCACTATTGGAGCTTGGCGCACGGCGGTGAAGGGCTGCGGATTCTCCTCGACGATCCAGCACCACTCCGCTCTCCACTCCTCCCACTTGCTGTGGAGCTCACCCTCCAAGTACGCCTCCTTCTTGCTGACTCTCGAGATCCAGGCGATCGCTCCGGCAAGCGGCTCTCCTCTCTCTACCCGAGGCATGAATAAGTGGCGGAAAAGGGCAACATTGGGGTGGACTCCGACAAACTTTTCGCACAAATGTGCGAAAACTGCCATGGTCAGAACGGCGTTGGGGGTGAAATCAAGGAGCCGGAGGCCGTAGGTGTTCATGATATCGCAGAAGAACTCCGAGAAGGGCGGGCAGAGCCTGCAATAGAAGAACAGCGCGAAGAATGGGTACCCGTTTGGAGCCAGTTCCGAAGCAGCGGCCGGGAGTACCCTCATGCGCGGATGCGCCCGCGTCTCCGTCGCCCAAAAGAGGTAGAAGTACTCCCTCAGCTCCTTCGCGCCAAGCTGGGGGGAGAAGATCGCCCGCTCCTTCCGCAGCGCTATGAGCCGCTGCGCCTCGGCCGACTTCACGCCCTTTCCCTTGTCGGCTTTCGGAGCCATGGCGGAGGTGGTGGGGGAGGTCGACGGCGTTGGTGATGCTGGTGGCAATGGGGGGCGGAGCGCTGCTCTCTCGGCTTCGGGAAGAAGGGGGGGAGCGGCGGAGGTTCGTGAAGATGGAGTAGTAGCAACCAGCGAGGGGGAATGAACTGCCCCTGTTTCGTCTGCTTATAAAGAGGGACGGGGCGGACGTTTCTCCCTTCCGAATAAAGAACCACCCACGATCTCTCCCACGACGCCGCATTCAACGCGTGTCGTTAGGGGAGAGCGCGGTGGATACGGAGCGAGATTCGGCGTGGCCCAGTCCGCGTGTGCCCGTGCCCTATCTTGGGCCTGTCCCAACAGCGCTCGGCACCGTGTCTGGCCCAGGCCCGGGGGCTCCTGTCGGTGTACTAGAATAGGGGTACCCTAGTACCCCGAACTTGTGCACGGGCAGTTGCAGCACCCCGCGACAAGGCTTGCCGGGCGAACGCCAAGATCCTCCGTGGTTCCCTTGGAGCCATTCAAGAACAAAGTATTTAAGCTCAGGAGACAAGGCCCCGGCAAGAGGAGCTTGCCGGGAAGGCCAACCAAGGCACTCCAAGGAACTTGCCGCGACGCGCCACGCGCTCCGGCAAGGCAACAAGGCCCCGGCAAGAGGAGCTTGCCGGGAAGACCAACCAAGGTACCTCGAGGCCCGGTGAGCGACAAGCTTCCGGACCCGACAAGATAACAGCAGCGGCAAGGCGCTTGCCGCGGCAGGCGGCCACTCTGTGCCCACACTCCAGCGCATCCACCAACGTGTCGCTCTGAGGGCCTCTCCAGGCGCGCGTGGCGGGAGGCTGTGCAGCCAGCGGTGCGCAATGGCATGCGAAGCTGACAAGATCACCATCATGGCGAACGGTGGCGCCCCTAACGGTCCTTTTCTGCACTGTTTGGGCGACTCAGACGGGCATTTAATGCCCTTGTCCCCTGCCGTCAGGGTTAGGTAGGGTGCACTGTACAAGTAACTGTACCAACCACCTCACTTTTTACATTTGTACCCTTCTCTGCGTTGCCACCTGTCGGTGACCCCCTTAGCGTATAAAAGGAGGCCCATGCGCAATGTAGAGGGGGTTCGACTGGTTCGGAACCCAGAAAAACACTACGCTCTCTCTCTGGAGCAAGAACACAAGATAATCAAACAAGCAGCAGTAGGAGTGTTATCTCTCCGGAGAGCTCCGAAGCTGGGTAAACTGCTCGTGTGCTTCGCCTCGATCTGCTCTTCGTGTGATCTCCGCCCCCCGCTGAACCGAAAGGGGCTCGGTCCTCCGGCCCCATAGATGTTTGTGGATCAGTTTCCCCGACATTGGGGTTCCAGAAGTATTCAAAACCTACAGATTACTACATATTGTTCTTTGTTTTGACAGATTCTATTTTTCGTGTGTTGTTTGCTTATTTTGATGAATCTACGGCTAGTAATAGAGTTTATGAACCATAGAAAAGTTGGAATACAGTAGGTTTAACACCAATATAAATAAATAATGAGTTCATTATGGTACCTTGAAGTGGTGGTTTGTTTTCTTTTACTAACGGAGCTCATGAAGGTTTTCTTTTAAGTTTTGTGTTGTGAAGTTTTCATGTTTTGGGTAAAGATTTGATGGATATTGGAACAAGAAGTGGCAAGAGCCTAAGATTGGGTATGCCCAAGGCATTCCAAGGTAAAATCCAAGGACAACCAAAAGCCTAAGCTTGGGGATGTCCCGAAAGGCATCCCCTCTTTCGTCTTCGTCCATCGGTAACTTTACTTGGAGCTATATTTTTATTCGCCATATGATATGTGTTTTTCTTGCAGCGTCTTGCATGATTTGAGTCTTTGATTTTTAGTTTACAACAATCATCCTTGCTGTACACACCCTTTGGGAGACACACACATGAATTGGAATTTATTAGAATACTCTATGGGCTTCACTTATATCTTTTGAGTTGGATAATTTTTGCTCTAGTGCTTCGCTTATATCTTTTAGAGCACGGCGGTGGTTCTATTTTATAGAAATAATTAATCTCTCATGCTTCACTTATGTCATTTTGAGAGTCCTTTAGAACATCATGGTAATTCACTTTGGTTATAAATTTTAAATGCTAAGAGAAGTTGGATGCTTGATAGATGGTTTTGAGATATAAAGGTGGTAATATTAGAGGTGTGCTAGTTGAGTAATTCTGAAATTGATGAATACTTGTGTTGAAGTTGGCAGGTCCCATAGCATGCACATATGGTAAACGTTATGTGACAAATTTGAAGCATGGGGTGTTCTTTGATTGCTTTCCTTATGAGTGGCGGTCGGGGACGAGCGATGGTCTTTTCCTACCAATCTATCCCCCTAGGAGCATGCGCGTAGTGCTTAGTTTTGATGACTTGTAGATTTTTTGCAATAAGTATGTGAGTTCTTTATGACTAATGTTGAGCCCATGGATTATACGCACTCTCACCCTTCCATCATTGCTAGCCTCTTCGGTACCGTGCATTGCCCTTTCCCACCTTAAGAGTTGGTGCAAACTTCGCCGGTGCATCCAAACCCCGTGATATGATATGCTCTATCACACATAAGCCTCCTTATATCTTCCTCAAAACAGCCACCATACCTACCTATTATGGCATTTCCATAGCCATTCCGAGATATATTGCCATGCAACTTTCCACCGTCCCATTTATTAGGACACGCATCATCATTGTCATATTGCTTTGCATGATCATGTAGTTGACATCGTATTTGTGGCAAGGCCACCATGATTAATTTTTCATACATGTCACTCTTGATTCATCGCAATCCCGGTACACCACTGGAGGCATTCACATAGACTCATATTTTGTTCTAAGTATCAAGTTGTAATTCTTGAGTTGTAGGAAAATAGAAGTGTGATGATCATCATTAGAGCATTGTCCCATGTGAGGAAAGGATGATGGAGACTATGATTCCCCCACAAGTCAGGATGAGACTCCGGACGAAAAATAAGAAAAAAAGGGAAAAGAGGCCAAAAGAAAAAAAGGAAAGAAGGCCCAAATAAAAAAATGAGAGAAAAAGAGAGACAGGACAATGTTACCATTCTTTTTCCACACTTGTGCTTCAAAGTAGCACCATGATCTTCATGATAAAGAGTCTCCTATGTTGTCACTTTCATAAACTAGTGGGAATTTTTCATTATAGAACTTGGCTTGTATATTCCAATGATGGGCTTCCTCAAATTGCCCTAGGTCTTCGTGAGCAAGCAAGTTGGATGCACATCCACTTAGTTTCTTTTGATGAGCCTTCATATATTTATAGCTCTAGTGCATCCGTTGCATGGCAATCCCTACTCCTTGCATTGACATCAATCGGTGGGCATCTCCATAGCCCATTGATTAGCCACATCAATGTGAGACTTTCTCCCTTTTTGTCTTCTCACACAACCTCAATCATCATATTCTATTCCACCCATAGTGCTATGTCCATGGCTCGCGCTCATATATTACGTAAAAGTTGAAAGAGTTTGAAAAGGCTAAGTATGAAACAATTGCTTGGCTTGTCATCGGGGTTGTGCATGATGAGAGCATTTTGTGTGACGAAAATGAAGCATGGCCAAACTATATGACTTTGTAGGGATAAGTTTTCTTTAGCTATGGTATTTTGATAAGACATAATTGCTTGATTGGCATACTTGGAGTATTACTATTTTTATGTCAACAATAAACTTTTATCTTGAATCTTTTGGATCTGAACATTCATGCCACAATAGAGAAAAATACATTGAAGAATATTCTAGAAAGCATTCCACATCAAAAATTCTGTTTTTATCATTTACCTACTCCAGGACGAGCAGGAATTAAGCTTGGGGATGCTGATACGTCTGTAACGTTTCTATAATATTTGATTGTTCCATGCTATTATATTATCTGTTTTGGATGTTAATGGGCTTTATTTTACACTTTTATATTATTTTTGGGACTAACCTATTAACCCAAGGCCGGGTACAAATTGCTGTTTTTTTGCCTATTTCAATGTTTCGCAGAGAAGGAATATCAAACGAAGTCCAAACAGAATGAAACCTTTGGGAGGGTGATTTTTGGAACAAACGTGATCCAGAGGACTTGGAGTGGATGTCAAGCAACCAACGAGGTGGCCACGAGGCAGGGGCGCGCCTACCCCCTGGGCGCGCCCTCCCCCTTGTGGGCCCCTCATGGCTCAATCGACCTACTTCTTCCTCCTATATATACCTACGTACCCTGAAAACATCCAGGAGCACCACGAAATCCTATTTCCACCGCCGCAACCTTCTTTAACCAAGAGATCCCATCTTAGGGCCATTTCCGAAGCTCCGCCGGAGGGGGCATTGATCACGGAGGGCCTCTACATCAATTCCATGGCCCCTCCGATGATGTGTGAGTAGTTTACTTCAGACCTTCGGGTCCATAGTTATTAGCTAGATGACTTCTTCTCTCTCTTTGGATCTCAATACAAAGTTCTCCTCGATTCGCTTGGAGATCTATTCGACGTAATCTTCTTTGCGGTGTGTTTGTCGAGATCCGATGAATTGTGGGTTTATGATCAAGATTATCTATGAACAATATTTGAATCTTCTCTGAATTCTTTTATGTATGATTGGTTATCTTTGCAAGTTTCTTAGAATTATCATTTTTGTTTGGCCTACTAGATTGATCTTTCTTGCAATGGGAGAAAAGCTTAGCTTTGGGTTCAATCTTGCGGTGCTCGATCGCAGTGACAGTAGGGGAAACGACACGTATTGTATTGTTGCCATCGAGGATAAAAAGATGAGGTTTATATCATATTGCATGAGTTTATCCCTCTACATCATGTCATCTTTCTTAAAGCGTTATTCCATTCGTATGAACTTAATACTCTAGATGCATGCTGGATAGCAGTCGATGTATGGAGTAATAGTAGTAGATGCAGGCAGGAGTCGGTCTACTTGTCAAGGACGTGATGCCTATATACATGATCATATCTAGATATTCTCATAACTATGCTTAATTCTATCAATTGCTCGACAGTAATTTGTTCACCCACCGTAATACTTATGCTATCTTGAGAGAAGCCACTAGTGAAACCTATGGCCCCCAGGTCTATTTTCCATCATACAAGTTTCTAATCTATTTTATTTTGCAATCTTTACTTTCAATTTATATCACCAAAATACCAAAAATATTTATCTTATTATTATTATCTCTATTAGATCTCACTCTTGCAAGTGGTCGTGATGGGATTGACAACCCCTTTATCGCGTTGGTTGCGAGGTTCTTATTTGTTTGTGTAGGTACGAGGTGACTCACGCGTGGTCTCCTACTAGATTGATACATTGGTTCTCAAAAACCAAGGAAAATACTTATGCTACTTTGCTGCATCACCCTTTCCTCTTCAAGGGAAAAGCAATGCGCGCTCAAGAGGTAGCAGGCGGCTATGGGGTGTTGCCTCTGCGGGGCGGAGCTCAGCGGTGAGGTGAGTAGGAGGTGGCGGGGCGGCGGAGCAAGTGCGGGCGGAGAGAGGTGGCGCGCGACGACGGCTCGGTGGCGGAGCGAGGCGGCGGCACGGGGAGGCTGCAGAGGACGACAGTGGACGACGAGGCAGGCGGCGGCGCGGCGCGGGTTGACCCGGGCCCCAGATGGGCTCGGGCGGGCCGCGGATGGGCCTGTAGGGCCGGCGGTGGCGCGCAGTGGGAGACGACGACGTGGCAGTGCGTGATTGGCTGGGCGACATGGCCAGTGGACGTGTCCAGCGCGGGCGGACGCGTCCGTCGGCGCGGCGAAGAGGAGGCTAGGGTTTTTACCCGTGATTTGAGGAGGGGTAGGCCTATTTATAGGTTTTGGGAGCTAGAAGAGGGCTATTGAGGTGCAGTTTTCGCCCACACGATCGTGATCCAACGACGAAGAGCATGGAGGGGATTTTGATGGGCTAGTGGGCTGTTGTGGAGGGGTGCTGGGCTGCAAACTGAGAGGGGTTTCGTGGTTACGTGGTTAATCATTGGGGCATCAAACGACCTCCAAATGGAACGAAATTTTACAGGCGGTCTACTGGTGATATACCAATGCCACTCGACAAATCTCGGCCCATTCCGAGAAGGTTTTTCTCCCGCTCATGAAACAAGATCTGGGAGGTGCGGCGGGTGCATGTGAGAGCGCCAGATTCCGAAACGGACAACGGCAAAAGTGACCGGATGCAAGAGACGAACATCAATGCAAATGAGATGCACATGATGACATGGCAAAGTGCAACATGAAAGAAAATCACATGGCAACAACGGTGAATAACTGGAAGACACCTGGCGCATCGGTCTTGGGGCATTACAAAATACTTATCTCTACTTCGCTGCACCATCCTTTCCTCTTCAAGGGAAAAACCAACGCAAGCTCAAGAAGTAGCATGAAGAATTTCTGGCGCCGTTGCCCGGGAGATCTACACCAAGTCAAGACATACCAAGTACCCATCATAAACTCTCATCTCTTGCATTACATTATTCGCCATTCGCCTCTCGTTTTCCTCTCCCCCACTTCTAAAACGATTTTTGAAAAAACTGCCCTTTTCTTCGCCCTTCTTTCATTTGCCCTTATGTATTACTTGGTTTGTTTGCTCGTTTTCTTGGTATAATTGTATTTATTGAAAATCAGAAACAAAGTTTATGGATCCTCATCCTCTTGCTAATCTTTTTAAGAGATCCAATTATGATGAACCAATTGCTAGTGAGTTTTGTGCATTAGATTATCTTTATGAAGTTTTGCTTGAAATTCATGAATCTAAAAATTGTGTTGAAGAAATTTATGAAGTGATTCACAGTAGCTCATTGAATAAAAGGCACGGTTGCAATGGTTTTACTATAAATTCTATTAGTGTCAATTGCGTTAATGATATGCAAAACCCTATGCTTGGGGATGCTAATTTTGCTATGTCTACTACTTGTTTCCATGATCATGATTGGGGTGATTCTTCTTATGATCTCGAAAATTTATTTAAGCCCCGTGATGAATATGAGATTGATAATAATGTTTGAAATAATATTGAAAGTGGGTTTGGAAGGGTGTCAACTTTAAATCCCACATTTTTGGAGAATGTTCAATCTTTTTTTTTATAAAAGTGGGGTTGGAGAGGTCATGACTTTAGTTAATGTTAATCCCTCTATTTTGGAAGAGTGTCAACTTCGCATGCATGTGGATCGTGTTGAGATTATGTTATGTGATAGCTATATTATTGAATTTGCTTATGATACTACATGTAATTATTATGAGAGAGGAAAATATGGTTGTAGAAATTTTCATGTTACTAAATTACCTCTCTTCATGTTGAGATTGCTATCGTCTTTTTCGTCTTCCTTGCATATGCCAGTTTTTGCTTGCCTTGCTATTTTGTTTGCTTATAAAATGCCTATGCATAGGAAGTATGTTAGACTTAGATGTGCTTGTCAAGTGTTTTGTGATGCTCTATCTGTGCTTCAATTCTTGTCTTTCATGTGAGCATCATTGAAATCTCAATGCCTAGCTAAGGGCGTTAAACAATAGTGATACGTCTCCAACGTATCTATATTTTTTGATTGTTCCATGCTATTATATTATCTATTTTGGATGTTAATGGGCTTATTTATATACTTTTACATTATTTTTGGGACTAACCTACTAACTCAAGGCCCAGTGCAAATTTTTGTTTTTTTGCCTATTTCAGTGTTTCATAGAAAAGGAATATCAAACGGAATGAAACCTTCGGGAGAGTTATTTTTGGAACAAACATGATCCAGAGGACTTGGAGTGGACGACAAGAAATCAATGATGAGGCCACGAGGCGGGTGTGGGGGGGGTGCGCCCTCCACCCTCATGGGCCCCTCGTGGCTCCACTGACCTACTTCTTCCTCTGCCGCAACCAGGAGTACCACAAAACCCTATTTCCACCACCGCAACCTTCTGTACCCAAGAGATCCCATCTTGGGGCCTTTTCTGGAGCTCCATCGGAGGGGGAATCGATCACGTAGGGCTTCTACATCAACACCATAGCCTCTCCGATGATGTGTGAGTAGTTTACTTCAGACCTTCGGCTCCATAGTTATTAGCTAGATGGCTTCTTCTCTCTCTTTGGATCTCAATACAATGTTCTCCTTGATCTTCTTGGAGATCTATTCGATGTAACTCTTTTTGCGGTGTGTTTGTCGAGATCCGATGAATTGTGGGTTTATGATCAAGTTTATCTATGAACAATATTTGATTCTTATCTAAAATCTTTTATGTATGATTGGTTATCTTTGCAAGTCTCTTCAAATTACCAGTTTGGTTTGGCCTACTAGATTGATCTTTCTTGCAATGGGAGAAGTGTTTAGCTTTGGGTTCAATCTTGCGGTGTCATTTCCTAGTGACAGCAGGGGCAGCAAGGCACGCATTATATTGTTGCCATCGAGGATAAAAAGATGGGGTTTATATCATATTGCTTGAGTTTATCCCTCTACATCATGTCATCTTGCCTAATGCATTACTATGTTCTTATGAACTTAATACTCTAGATGCATGCTGGATAGCGGTCGATGTGTGGAGTAATAGTAGTATATGCAGAATCGTTTCGGTCTACTTGTCACGGAAGTGATGCCTATATACATGATCATGCCTAGATATTATCATAATTATGCACTTTTCTATCAATTGCTCGACAGTAATTCGTTCACCCACTGTAATACTTATGCTATCTTGAGAGAAGCCACTAGTGAAACCTATGGCCACCGGGTCTATTCTCCATTATATTATTCTCCCGTCAACAAGCTATTTATATCGCCGTTTATTTTGCAATCTTTATTTTCCAATCTATATCATAAAAATACCAAAAATATTTATCTTATTATTATTATCTCTATCAGATCTCACTCTTGTAAGTGACCGTGAAGGGATTGACAACCCCTTTATCACATTGGTTGCAAGGTTCTTATTTGTTTGTGCAGTTATGAGGGACTTGCATGTAGTCTCCTATTGGATTGATACCTTGGTTCTCAAAAACTGAGGGAAATACTTACGCTACTTTGCTGCATCACCCTTTCCTCTTCGAGGGAAAACCAACGCAGTGCTCAAGAGGTAGCAAGAAGGATTTTTGGCACCGTTGCCGGGGAGATCTACATCAAGTCAAGACATACCAAGTACCTATCATAAACTCTTATCCCTTGCATTACATTATTTGCCATTTGCCACTCGTTTTCCTCTCCCCCACTTGACCCTTGCCGTTTTATTCGCCCTCTTTCTCCGTTCCCCTTCTCTTTTCTACTTCGTCTCTTTTCGCTTGCTTCTTGTGTGCTTGCGTGTTGGATTGTTTGTCACGATGACTCAAGATAATACTAAATTGTGTGACCTTTCCAATACCAACAATAATGATTTTATTAGAACTCCGATTTCTCCTCTTACCGATGCCAAATCTTGTGAAATTAATACTGCTTTGCTGAATCTTGTCATGAAAGATCCATATTCCAGCCTTCCTAGTGAATATGCCGCTACCCGTCTAAACAGCTTTGTTGATTTATCTGATATGCAAAAGAAGAAAGATGTGGATAATTATATTATTAAATTGAAGCTATTCCCGTTTTCGCTTAGAGATTGTGCTAAAACATGGTTTTCGTCTTTGCCTAAAAATAGTATCGATTCATGGAATAAGTGCAAAGATGCTTTTATCTCTAAGTATTTTCCTCCCGCTAAGATCATCTCTCTTAGAAACGATATTATTAATTTTAAGCAACATGATCATGAACATGTTGCACAAGTTTGGGAGAGGACGAAATTAATGATATGTAATTGGCCTACACATGGTTTGAATCTTTGGATGATTATACAAATTTTTTATGCCGGATTGAATTTTGCTTCTAGAAATCTTTTAGATTCGGCCGCGAGAGGCACTTGTATGGAAATCACTTTAGGAGAAGCTACTAAACTCCTAGATAATATTATGGTTAATTATTCTCAAAGGCACAATGAAAGATCTACTAGTAAAAAGGTGCATGCAATAGAAGAAATTAATTTTTTGAGTGGAAAGATGGATGAACTTATGAAATTGTTTGCTAATAAGAGTGTTTCTTCTGATCCTAATGATATGCCTCTGTCTACTTTGATTGAGAATAATAATGAATCTATGGATGCGAATTTTGTTGGTAGGAACAATTTTGGTAATAACACGTATAGAGGTAATTTTAATCCTAGGCCTTTTGCTAGTAATTCCTCTAATAATTATGGTAATTCCTACAACAATTCTTATGGAAATTATAATAAGATGCCCTCTGATTTTGAATCTAATATTAAAGAATTTATTAGTTCGCAAAAGAGTTTCAATGCTTTGATTGAAGAAAAATTGTCTAAGATTGATGACTTGGCTAGGAACGTGGATAGAATTTCTATTTATGTTGATTCTTTGAAAGTTAGATCTATTCGACCTAAGCATTATATCAATGAGCCTCTCAAAGCAATAAGAATTTCCATTGATGAGTGCAAAGAAAGAACCGCTAGGATGCGTGCTAAAAAAGATTGCTTTACAAAAGCGTGTTCTTCTAGTTTTGATGATAATAAGGATGAAGATATAAAAGTGATTGATGTGTCTCCAATTAAATCTTTGTTTTGCAATATGAATCTTCATAATGATGGGACTGGAGATGAGTCATCTTTAGTTAAAAGGTGTCCCAATGATTCGGAGTTTTTAGATCTTGATGCAAAAATTAATAAATGTGGGATTGGAGAGGTCAAAACTTAACATAGCAATGAACCCACTATTTTGGATTTCAAGGAATTTAATTATGATAATTTTTCTTTAATAGATTGTATTTCCTTGTTGCAATCCGTGCTAAATTCTCCGCATGCTTATAGTCAAAATAAGGCTTTTACTAAACATATCGTTGATGCTTTAATGCAACCTTATGAAGAAAAGCTTGAATTGGAAGTTTCTATCCCTAGAAAACTTCATGATGAATGGGAGCCTTGTAACACCCACGATGCGGCTATATCTCCCATGTGTCGGAGCACGACTTAGAGGCATAACCGCATAGTGGGCATGTCGCAAGAGGGGTAATCTTTACACATCCCATGTACTGAATAAGAATGGGATAAATAGTTGGCTTACAATTGCCACTTCACACATTACCTAAATATAGCATTACATCATCCAGATACAATCAAGGTCCGACTATGGAACCAAATAAAGAAAGACAACCCCTAATGCAAAAGATCCCCGATCGCCCAACTGGGCTCCACTACTTAACGAAAGGAAACGAAACAACCCAACGGACACGATCTTCATCGAGCTCCCACTTGAGCTCAGCTGCGTCATCTGCACTGGTATCAATGGCACCTGCAACTGGTTTTGGAAGTAATCTGTGAGTCAGGGGACTCAGCAATCTCACACCCTCGCGATCAAGACTAATTAAGCTTATGGGTAGGACAAGGGGGGTAGTGAGGTGAAGCTGCAGCAAGCACTAGCATATATGGCGGCTAACTTACGCAAATAAGATCGAGAAGAGAAGCAAAGCACGGTCATGAACTAGAAGTGATCAAGAAGTGATCCTGAAACTACTTACGTTCAAGCATAACACAAGAACCATGTTCACTTCCCGCACTCCGCCGGAAAGAGACCATCACGGCTACACACGCGGTTGATGCATTTTAATTAAGTTAAGTGTCAAGTTCTCTAGAACCGGAGATTAACAAATTCCCATCTAGCCATAACCGCGGGCATGGCTTTCGAAAGTTCAAAACCCTGCAGGGGTGTCCCAACTTAGCCCATCACAAGCTCTCACGGTCAACGAAGGATATTCCTTCTACGAGGACGACCCGATCAGACTCAGAATCCTGGTTACAAGACATTTGGACAATGGTAAAACAAGACCAGCAAAGCCACCCGATGTGCCGACATCCTGATAGGAGCTGCACATATCTTGTTCTCAAGGCAACACCGGATTGTCCAAGATTCTGGTAGGCCAACCCAGAGTTGCCTTGGTGGCCACCGGCGGCTGACAGGTTCGGACCAACACTTAGACAAGCATTGTCCCTGGGGAAGGGGTTAAAATAAAGATGACCCTTGAGTCTTCAGAACCCAAGGGAAAAAGGCTAGGTGGCAAATGGTAAAACCAAGGTTGGGGCTTGCTAGAGGAGTTTTATTCAAGGTGAACTGTCAAGGGGTTCCCATTATAACCCAACCGCGTAAGGAATGCAAAATCAAGGAACATAACACTGGTATGACGGAAACTAGGGCGGCAAGAGTGGAACAAAACACTAGGCATAAGGCTGAGCCTTCCACCCTTTACCAAGTATATAGATGCATTAATTAAAATAAGAGATATTGTGATATCCCAACAAATATCCATGTTCCAACATGGAACAAACTCCATCTTCACCTGCAACTAACAACGCTATAAGAGGGGCTGAGCAAAGCGGAAACATAGCCAAACAACAGTTTGCTAGGACAAGGTGGGTTAGAGGTTTGACATGGCAATATGGGAGGCAGGATATAGCAAGTGGTAGGTATCGCAACATAACAAAAGAGCGAGCAACTAGCAAGCAAAGATAGAAGTGATTTCGAGGGTACGGTCATCGTAAGCGTACTCAACGGGTTCCTCGATCACGAACTCATCTCCTGGCTCTACCCAAGGCAAGAACACAAGCAAAGGAAACCACAATCAACCGCGGTGCAATGCGCAAGCAACATGATGCAAAACATGGCATGATATGCGGGATGTGATATGCAATGCATATGCATGCTCCGAAAGGAAAAGAATGAACCAGGACTCAACTTGGCAAACCAAGTGCTCCGCTGGAAAGATGAGTTGATTTCGGTCGAAACCGATATAAAGATCACGGGAATCGGATGCACGGTTTAATGGCAAGCAAAACAATAATGGCACAATTCTGCGATTAACAGCACGATGCCATCTAAAATGCAACAAGAAACTAAGGTACTGCACTCTAACATAGCAACAAAGCACATGGCAGTGATCTACTCAAGATGCTTGACAAAAGATGAACACTAAGCTACGGCGAAATCACACAAGAGCAGGTTCAAACAAGCATGGCAAAAGGGTAAAAGATAACAGCATCACAGACTATGTGAAAATAATAACATGTCAGGAAATAACACTAGGAAGCAATGTTTAGAGCAAGATAACAACATGCTACAGGGTCAGATCATAGAAATACAAGGCATGACATGAATCTACTCAAAGTATATAACAAAAGTCCCTTACTGACCATAAGCCAAAAAGGTTGAGAAGATATGATGGCACCCATGTAAACATAGCAAGTTTCGTTAACTTGGCATGAATTATGAAGGCATGTTTGCGAGCTCGATGCACTCAACACAAGGCATTGCATGACAAGCTAAGCATACTACCAGCAAGAAGACATGTTCATGAAGCTAACCAAATCAATAAGAAACTCATAGCATGCATGGATCAACTACAACAACCGTGGCAAATTGATTAACACGTAAACAATCTGCCAGGAACATTTTATAGCAAAAGTAGAGCAAAATTGAGTCATGCTATGGCACTCCATGAATGCAAACAGGGACATGGATGGATAGATAATGACCATATATCCAAATCATCCTTAATGAACATACTCAAAAGAAGCATGGATCTCTATGTAGCAACATGAACACATGGCATAAAAATAACAGCAGAGCAAAGACTTAGTGAAATTCTAAGTCTCTGAAATTAGCAATATTACGAGAGCTACTTTGCATGCATGTGCTAGTCACCACATTGATCACAAAAATACATGGCATACACCCCTGTAAAGATGGCATGGCATAGCCCAAAACACATGTAGAGCTCATACTCATATGCAGCACACAATAATCATGGCAAAAATGACAAATGCTCATAATCTGCTAAGAATCAGGAACTAACATTTTATAGCACACTTGCATCAACAATTTGGGTATCAAGATGGACTCAAAAAAGCATGGCACAATGGAACAAAATGAAGAGCACATCATGATGAACATTTTGACATATCATGCATGCAAAATGGATCTACGTATGAGGAGTTATGGCATGTTGAGCAGGGCTTCAGAATGCCTGAATTTAGGTACTTAGTAAAAGAACACCCGAGCGTAGAATAGTAAAAGTCGCACGAGGGGAGGACAGATGGGCGCTCACCATGTGGGCTCGGCCCAAGAAGGGGGTGAGACAGACAGGCCGGAGCGGACGGGCCAGACGGGATGCGGTGGCCCACACGGCCCACGAGGTCGGGTCGACGGGACGTCGTCCTCCTCCCGATCGCCCTATCGGATCGGGGAGGCAGGAGGCGGCGGGCGGAGCTCGCCGGCAACGGGGCAACCCGCGGAAGAGGCCGGGGCGACGGGAACTGCGCGGGGCGACGGATCCGGGGAGGGCGGCGCCGGATCCAGCCAGGGCGAGGTTGTGGAGGTCCGGCGGTGGCGGATCCTTCGGCTGGAGCTGGCCGGCGACGAGCTCCCGTGGCGGGGCGGCGAGCTCGCGGGGAAGGCGCGGGGAGGATGATGCGGGTGGTGGCAGCGGATCTGCACTGCGGCGCGAGCGAGGCGGCGGTGGTGGTGCGCGAAGGGCGGCGGGGACGAGTCGGCGAAGTCCGGCGAAGCTCCGGCAACGGCGGAGACGGCTGAAGGGCGGCACGGCGGCTCGGGCACCCGGGCGGTGTTGGCGGCGACGACCGGGCTCGGCAAGCTTGCTCCGGGCCCGCGGGCCCGCGCGGTGGAAGGGAGCGACGGTTGGCGATGTGGCGGCGCGCCAGTGGAGGAGGGAGGCGGCGGCACTGACGTGGCAAGCCCTGATTGGACGGAGTGAGGTGGTCGGGCACGGACATGTCCGGCGGCGGGGCTTTTGTCCGACGGCGCGAAGAGGAAGTTTGCTAGGGTTCATCCGCAAATTTCGGAGGGGGAGGTGTTCAAATAGGTAGAGGGAGCTAGGAGAGTCCAAATGAGGTGCGGTTTTCTGCCACGCGATCGTGATCGAACGACCGAGAGGATGAAGGGGGTTTGGATGGGTTATTGGGCCACTTTGGAGGGATGTTGGGCTACAACACACACGAGGCATTTATGGTTCCTCGGTTAACCATTGGAGTATCAAGCAGACTCCAAATGGCACAGAACTTGACAGACGACGGTCTACCGGTGGTCTACCAAGGCCGCTTGGCAAATCTCGGTCCATTCCGAGAAAGTTTAACACCCGCACACGAAAAGAGACAAAAGGGGGCGCCGAAGGACATAGGAGTGTCGGATTGCAAAACGGACAACGGTGAAAATGCTCAGATGCATGAGACGAACACGTATGCAAATGCGATGCACATGATGACATGATATGAAATGCATGAAATGAACAAAATGCAAAAAAACAAAGACAAGAACCCAACCACGAATCTCACAACACCTCTCCGGAAAAGCCAAGAGTCGGAGTACAAATATGGAAAGTTGTACCCGGGGTGTTACAACACTCCACCACTACGAAAGGATCTCATCCCGAGATCTAGGATGGCACCGGAGGGAAAAGGAAGAGGAAGATAAGAGGTAAAACTAATTTGCTTCTTTGACAAACGAGTGAAACCAAAGAAACTTGAGATGTTAAACAACTTTTGAGAAAATAATACAACGGGGATGAACAAAGTTGAAAGCACTCCGTTAGAAAAGAGGAACAAGGAAGAACAAATACTGACAACACTCCGGTTGAAAAGTGATACAAAACTTGATAAGATGAAAAGAACTTGAGCAGAGGGCACAACACTCCGGTGAAAACAATATAGAGAAGGAATAAGAATGATGTAATTTGGGCAGCACTCCGATTGTAAATGGAAGGAATTGAACATGATCTTGACAAAACAAGATGATGAGTTGAAGATAGCAACAACATAATGCCTCCGGAACAAATTAAAGAATGGAATTAAAGTAACGGGGAAGAGAACAACATCTTCTACCTCAAATGAGCTTGAAAAAGCATCTTTAGGAGAAGGTTCGAACGGAGTTGTTGGAAAATCAACAATGAAATGATATACTCCTCGTGGACTTATGAAACCACCTCAAAACTAAGGTGAAATTTTGCCACTTACGGAATCAATGGATTTGAATTGATATGAACAAGGAGACGAGAAACTATTTCACCGGGAGGATAAAAGAAGAACTTGGGTCATTTATAAGCACCATAATTAGCAACAATCCTTAGGGAAGGCTTTAGGTGAAATATAACCCAAGATAACTCCAATGAAGAGGTTGATGGATAGCAAAGGATCTCATGAACGAATTGAAAATGGTGGCTTTAAAATATGTCATTCCGGACAACTTGTGAATCATGAAACATGAACGAAGCTGTCAAAACGACATAACACCACCTGAAAAGATAAGATAGAAAGAATTGCGCTTTGGAATGCAAGATGAAGAATACTTGAAATATAGCTTGGCGGATCATAGCTTCGAGAGAAATCTTGAAGAACAAATGAAGAATGAGAAGAATCCTTGACGAACAACCATGTAGAACCTCCATGAAGAACTCCGGTAAAAAAAGGATGATAAAAAGAAAGAGAAGTTGAGAATATAAGGTGAAGCCTTGCAATGATTTAGATGGAGCTTTGAAATGATATAACCGAGAAAAAACTTGGAACTCCGGAAAGCAAGATGAACAAATGAAATCAAGAATTTTGATGAACCTCCCGAATAAGGAATTGAATTTACTCAATGAAACAAGAATAAGAATTATATTATGCTTATCCTTCACCAATTTAAATTGATAACAAGCAAACGGATTTGGCATACTACTTATTCTCATAGAAATGATTAAGATAGATATGGCGCAAACTTGGGAAGGTCTTCAACGAGCCACCGGTAGGATTGAAACAACGGATAAATTAATATGATAAGAAGGAAGAGAAATCTTAAACGAACCACCGTAAGAATTGAAAATGAAATAAGAAAATATAAAGAAACACCGGGGAGAATTTGAGAACGAATGACGATACTTGAGGGATTTAGATACATGAGAATGGAGAGATCGTGAACTGATTAGATAATACTTGAATGATGCACCGGTAAGATTTGGAGAACAATAGATGAAAGCTGGAATGAATAATCCCGAAATGATGGCCTTCAGAGAATCAAACTGAAAAGACTCTTGAAATGCTCCGGATGGGTGAAAAGAATTATCACAATCGAAAAAAATTATGAGAGGATGGCATCAAGCTAGAACCATGAATCTTGAGATAACGGCCAAGATTTGAGAGAAACTCTCCTTCGGTCTTCAAATATTGAGAATGACGATGAGAAGCACCACCATGAATTATTGAGGCACTCATGAATAATGAAAAGCGAAGAGGTTGAGCCAACAATGAAAAGAATTTGACAGATCTTGGAGAAATACATATGACTGATGATAATTCATTCTTACATCAAACTTGAAAAAAAAGAATTTGAGAGTAACTCCGGTAAAATAGAAGAGTCAGGTAAGATCCTGGGAAAAGACCTGTGTGTTAGGGCCCACTGAAAAGAAACACCTTTGAAAAATTTAAAAGAGAGATTGCGCTGGTTGAATTAAATGGCTTGAATGAGATTACAACCTCGAAAGAGCTTGAATGAATGCAGAGTGGAAACACGAATCTTCGAGATATCTTCAGCACTCCGAAACAATGAATAGCGAGAAGTGGATGATTAAGAGGTGCACCAGCATGGGAAAAGAATTTGAAATGAGGAAAAGGATGTGATCGACAAGGCTTGACTTGAATCCACCGAAGAAGAAAAGAGAACGAAGAATAATAAACTTGTAGACCATCTTCATGAGAACCACCGGTAAGAACATTGATTGAAAAGAACGAAGAGACTTCACATGAATAAAATGGATACTTGATTAAGAAATCTGATTCCTTGAAGAAAAAAAGGGTGGGAGGGTGGGGAAAACAAAGACAACTAAGAGACGAATGAAACAAATAACGTTGAGAAGACTTTGAGTTGATCTTGCGGATGGGAAAAATGATAGGATCATCTTGAAGAGAATCACACCGGTTGGAAAGAATTGACATGACAACCTCCATGATCAAGAAGGATTAGTATTCACATAGAAATATGAGAACACCGTTTAGGAAAGGTATGGAATCAACACTTGACATTGAAGCAACTCTAATACCACAACTGAAAACAAAACAAAGGATTGGCTTAGAAAACAAGCTGGAACAAACCTATGATAGATCCCATATCGTATCATGTGTCTGTTGGAAAGATATTCTAGGAGCTACTTGAATTCCCACTTATAAAACTCCCGAAACTTTCTGGTTATGCAATCAGGTGTCGGGGATACCGGGGAAGCATAATATCTCACCCAAAACTAGCAAATCCTACATCCAGCTGTATCCATCCTTCAACACATAACCAAGAAACCTTCGGAAATCATTTACCTCAACCTTCGAAAAGCATCCATTATACGAGTTATGGCAATACTCCCGAACTCCCGCCCCAGTACTGGGTGGCGTCGAGGTTATCTCACCAACAACTGCATAAAAGAGATTTTCGATGTCGGCGAACTCAGGTATTCCAGAACTGCAACGATAAAATTGTGACGACAACACCTCGGAGCTCAACTCCCCAGGACACTGCCACAACCCCTAAATGTCAGGAGGCGCCAAGAACAATGTTCTCATCACAAAACCATCGAAACGATTCCAAGATACCCATGTGATCCTAAAAAAATCGTGAAATTTGAGGAGAGAAGAGTCAAAACTCTACATCAGGAGGCCTCACCAGAGCGACGAATGGACTGAGGAGTAAAAAGAATCCTACTCTCCGATATATATAATCCTATAAGACTCAAATTTTTTCTATACTCAACAACACCAGCGATTCGATCAAGCAGGGGGCTCCTAAGTCGGGGAAGGCTTTGATTACCAACTTGGAACACCCACGATGCAGGTATATCTCCCACGTGTCGGAGCACGACTTAGAGGCATAACCGCATAGTGGGCATGTCGCAAGAGGGGTAATCTTTACACATCCCATGTACTGAATAGGAAAGGGATAAAGAGTTGGCTTACAATCGCCACTTCACACATTACATAAATATAGCATTACATCATCCAGATACAATCAAGGTCTGACTATGGAACCAAATAAAGAAAGACAACCCCTAATGCAAAAGATCCCCGATCGCCCTAACTGGGCTCCACTACTGAGCGAAAGGAAACGAAACAACCCAATGGACACGATCTTCATCGAGCTCCCACTTGAGCTCAGCTGCGTCATTTGCACTGGTATCAACGGCACTGGCAACTGGTTTTGGAAGTAATCTGTGAGTCACGGGGACTTAGCAATGTCACACCCTCGCGATCAAGACTATTTAAGCTTATGGGTAGGAAAAGGGGGTAGTGAGGTGGAGCTGCAGCAAGCACTAGCATATATGATGGCTAACTTACACAAATAAGAGCGAGAAGAGAAGCAAAGCACGGTCGTGAACTAGAAGTGATCAAGAAGTGATCCTGAAACTACTTACGTTCAAGCATAACACAAGAACCGTGTTCACTTCCCGGACTCCGCTGAAAAGAGACCATCACGGCTACACACGCGGTTGATGCATTTTAATTAAGTTAAGTGTCAAGTTCTCTAGAACCGGACACTAACAAATTCCCATCTGCCCATAACCGCGGGCACGGCTTTCTTAAGTTCAAAACCCTGCAGGGGTGTCCCAACTTAGCCCATCACAAGCTCTCACGGTCAACGAAGGATATTCCTTCTCCCAGGACGACCCGATCAGACTCGGAATCCCGGTTACAAGACATTTGGACAATGGTAAAACAAGACCAGCAAAGCCACCCGATGTGCCGACATCCTGATAGGAGTTGCACATATCTCGTTCTCAGGGAAACACCGGATTGTCCAAGATTCCGGTAGGCCAGCCCAGAGTTGCCCCTAGTAGCCACCGGCGACTGACAGGTTCGGACCAACACTTAGACAAGCACTGGCCCGGGGGGTGGGGTTAAAATAAAGATGACCCTTGAGTCTGCAGAACCCAAGGG
Organism: Triticum dicoccoides; assembly: GCF_002162155.2. Lineage (NCBI taxonomy): Eukaryota > Viridiplantae > Streptophyta > Magnoliopsida > Poales > Poaceae > Triticum > Triticum dicoccoides. The sequence continues at coordinate 250,703,407 of NC_041384.1, read as the reverse complement.
AAAAAGGCTAGGTGGCAAATGGTAAAACCAAGGTTGGGCCTTGCTGGAGGAGTTTTATTCAAGGTGAACTGTCAAGGGGTTCCCATTATAACCCAACCGCGTAAGGAACGCAAAATCAAGGAACATAACACCGGTATGACGGAAACTAGGGCGGCAAGAGTGGAACAAAACACCAGGCATAAGGCCGAGCCTTCCACCCTTTACCAAGTATATAGATGCATTAATTAAAATAAGAGATATTGTTATATCCCAACAAATATCCATGTTCCAACATGGAACAAACTCCATCTTCACCTGCAACTAACAACGCTATAAGAGGGGCTAAGCAAAGCGGTAACATAGCCAAACAACAGTTTGCTAGGACAAGGTGGGTTAGGTGTTTGACATGGCAATATGGGAGGCATGATATAGCAACTGGTAGGTATCGCAGCATAGCAAAAGAGCGAGCAACTAGAAAGCAAAGATAGAAGTGATTTCGAGGGTATGGTCATCTTGGTTGCATAGTTCTCCGAGTTGACGAAAGCTTGATCCTCGTAAGCATACTCAACGGGTTCCTCGATCACGAACTCGTCTCCCGGCTCTATCCAAGGAAAGAACACAAGCAAAGGAAACCACAATCAACCACGGTGCAATGCGCAAGCAACATGATGCAAAATATGGCATGATATGCGGGATGTGATATGCAATGCATATGCATGCTCCAAAAGGAAAAGAATTAACCAGGCCTCAAATTGGCAAACAAAGTGCGTCGTTCGAAAGATGAGTTGATTTCGGTCGAAATCGATATAAAGATCATCCGAATCGGATGCACGGTTTGCAAATGGCAGGCAAAACAATAATGGCACAATTCTGCGATTAACAGCACGATGCCATCTAAAATGCAACAAGAAACTAAGGTACTGCACTCTAACATAGCAACAAAGCACATGGCATTGATCTACTCAAGATGCTTGACAAAATATGAACACTGAGCTGCGGCTAAATCACACAAGAGCAGGTTCAAACAAGCATGGCAAAAGGGCAAAAGATAACAGCATCACAGACTTAGTGAAAATACTAACATGTCAGGAAATAACATCAGGAAGCAATGTTTAGAGCAAGATAACGACATGCTACAGGATCATATGATAGAAATACAAGGCATGGCATGAATCTACTCAATGCATATAACAAAAGTCCCTTACTGACCATAAGCCAAAAAGGATCATAGATGGCACCCATGTAAACATAGCAAGTTTTGTTAATAGATTCAGACTTAGCAGAAAACTAGACATGGCAAAAACAGAATTATGAACGCATGTTTGCGAGCTCGGCGCACTCAACACAAGGCATTTCATGACAAGATAAGCATACTACCAGCAAGAAGACATGTTCATGAAGCTAACCAAAGCAAGAACAAACTCATAGCATGCATGGATCAACTACAACAACCTTGGCAAAATTTATTAACACGTAAACAATCTGCCAGGAACATTTTATAGCAAAAGTAGAGCAAAACTGAGTCATGCTATGGCACTCCATAAATTTAAACAGGGACATGGATGGATATATCATGACCATGTGTCCAAATCATCCATACAGAACATACTCAAAAGAAGCATGGATCTCTCTGTAGCAACATGAACACATGGCATAAAAATAACAGCAGAGCAAAGACTTAGTGAAATTCTAAGTCTCTGAAATCAGTAATATTACGAGAGCTACTTCGCATGCAAGTGATAGTCACCACAATTATCACAAAAATACATGGCATACACCCCTATAAAGATGGCATGGCATAGCCCAAAACACATGTAGATCTCATACCCATATGCAGCACACAATAATCATGGCAAAATGACAAATGCTCATAATCTGCTAAGAATCAGGAACTAACATTTTATAGCACTCTTGCATCAACAATTTGGGCATCAAGATTGTCATGGAATTGACACGGCAGATGTCCTAGAGCAAGGACTTAGTTGTAGGGCCATCGCACTAGGAAGCTTAAAGGGGTTAATCGGGACACGGGACACGAGAGGGTTTTATACTAGTTCGGCCCCTTACGATGAAGGTAAAAGCCTACGTCTAGTTGGGTTGGTATTGCTGGGGTTTCGATCACCAAGAGGCTCAACTCGCCGGCTTGGTTATCGACTTGTTGTTTTTCTTGCACTAAGCCACCACCGGGTCGTCCCCTCATATACATGGGTTGACGCCTGGTGGCCTACAGAGTCACGGCCGGCTCATAATCGTGTCCGGCTCGGTAACTTCCTTTACATGCCTTTCTTTACAAGTCTTTCCTTACATACGGTGGTTTACAATATCAGGCCTTAAGCCGCCTCCAGGCCCTTGGGCCTTCTATAAGGTTTAATAAACTATCGTCTTGAGTGTTTACTGGGCTTCTTGCGTAACCCGCCATTGGGGCTGACCCGACCCCTCCTGGGAGGGTCATGACTAATAGTAATATCCCCAACATTAGGCCCCAGGTTGACTTTGAATTTCATTCTTTGTCAATCCTCAATACTTAGAAAAAAATCCATCTTCTTATCTTCGATGAAGTCTTCGTAACCCGCCGTGATGTCATCTCTTGAAAATGCAAAGAACTTTCATGATGTCATCTCCCAACGGATCTTTTATCTTTAGTGCTTCCCAAGAATTGAGGCATCTGTGTAGCTGGATAACCATTATTCGGCTCTCCTCGATTTTTGCGTCCGTTTGTTCACATCTTTCCTTATAAATAGGCACGCCTCGGCCTTCTCATTCTCCTCTCTTCCTCCATCTTCTTCCTCTCGCGCACCCCCTACTGCTCGAGCTTCGCCGCCACCGCGCTTCGTCTCTGTCGACGTTGGCCGTTGCATCAACCTGAACCGATCCAGAGAACAGCGACGACCTCCGCAGAAGACCTGTGACTGTAAGTTCTCTTCTTTTTACTTCTCAGATCCGCACTTAGGGTTTCCAGATTCTTTCGTGTTCTTCCGAGTTCATCGCAGTCCCTTGTAGTTTTTCCACTGCAGGCCTCTTCTTGATCCAAAAAGATAATATGTTCGTGCGGTAGTGTTCTTGTGCCTTTTCTTGATCCACAGATCCCTTTCTCTATTTCAAAGGCTGCATTAGAACTTACATACTCTTCTGCACTGAACCTTTTTAGGTCTAGATTTTTTTCCATTTTGAATAGCCATTTGATCTGGAATAATACCAAACAATTTAGGAAACTTGTTTGTATCAACACTTGGCTGAAATTGCTTCTTCAAATATCTGTAGTCATGGCGGCTTATGATGCCGGCTTAATTTTCCTTATATGTCATTAGCCCTTTACTAAGCCACCATTACTTGTTTGCATCTTCATCACTTAACTGTCAATCTCACCATTAAACTGAACCGGTATGTTGCTTTTCTTTCCAGTTCTTCTTTGCACATCATGCATCCAAAGCACCAACCATTTGTAACTGGGTTCCCTCAACCGTAACTGAGGAACGTTTAAAAGAGTTCTTCACCATAGGATTTCTGCCAGCGAAAACGGTCATGTCTTACCGTGCCCCTGACTCAGAAGAAGAACGGCCCAATCCCAGAGACGGTGAGGTGATCGTTTTCACTGACCACATGAACCGTGGCTTCTCACCACCCGGCTCATAGTTCTTCAGAGAGGTCCTCCACTTTGTCAAGCTCCATCCTCAAGATATCGGGCCTAATTCCATATCTAACATCTGTAACTTCCAAGTACTCTGTGAAGTATATCTTCAACAAGAGCCGACCGTGGAGTTGTTTAGAGAATACTTTTATCTGAACCGGCACAACGAGTGCACAAACAACCTTAGCTTAGAGCTTGGAGGCATATCAATTTAGCGCCGGCAGGGTGCCGTCTTCCCCCTCATTGTCTTACCAAGTCACCCAAAGGACTAGAACCAGACTTGGTTCTACTGCCAGGACACTTCACCAGCAAACGAGAAGCCACTGCCGGGTTATCGCCCCGATCGTCTTGACTCCAAGTTTGCGCTTCCTGATAAGCTTACTATCGCTGAACGCAAGAGGATGATACCACCCATCAAAAGGATCAATGCTCTGTTGGGAAATGGGTTAACTGGAGTTGATCTGACCCGCTGCTGGATCTCATGGCGGGTCATCCCTTTGAGCCGCCGGTCAAAGCTGATGTATAAGTATGGTGGAGGCCTGGATGACTCTCTTCGTCACAGCCCCGTTCAATTGACAGAAGAAGATATTGTCTAAATGTCAACTCTTCTGGTGAACGGGAAATACGAATATTGCAGTGTCGTCGGGTTAAACCCCTTCTGCCAGCTTAACCCGGTGCCAGAAGTAAGGATATTGTTATTTCTCTCCTTTGTATTTTCCCAGCCGTATTGTTTTAATACTTTCTTGACTCTTTATCTTGTTTTTACCTGTCTGCAGGCCAACTATGACTTCTGGAAAGTTAAGTATGACCACGAGGCTGCCAAGAAAGCGAAATTCGCCGCCATAAACGCCAAGAAAACGACCCGGAGGTCAAACAAGAAGAAAAAGAGCGATGCTGAAGATTTGATGAAGCTTGATGATACATCTGATTCAGAGGTAGCCCTTGATTCCCTTGGCCAATTTTTTAGCAATCTTATTGACCCTGATCATTACCAGGATGACACTGGGGCTAGTCAGGCTGTGGAAGCAGAGGTAACTATCATTTCCTCCGACTTAGAGCCCTTGCCAAGACAAAAAATTCGACGAGTGATCTGTAAAGTAAGGTTTTCTAACCCTTTAGCTCACTTGGATCCCACCTTTCATTTGAAAAAGCAGCAACATGAAAGCCGCCGTCAGGCTCGGACTGAAGATGAGCCGGCTGTCATTCTTCAACAAACTCCTCAGAAGCACCCGAATGAGGTTCACTTCTTTCTGTCTTTAAGTCTGTTTAATGGATCCTTTCCCCTGCCTTACTTTAACTTTGTTTTATCTTTTCAGGAGGTGTCTCGCTCTTCTGGCGACTCATCGAAGACGCAATTTCCGGCCTTCAAGACTGCCCCTGGGTAATGGAAAATCCTCCTTTTTTCCGGTTTGTTCAAATTGTATCTTTATACCGACAATCCTGCAACATTTCTCTTAGCGGCCAAGCTAAATCCAAGAAGGCAAAGGCAGCTAAACCGGTAGAAGACCCGCCGGTGCTTGCATCTGACCCGGCCAGGCCATCTTCTCCATTAACCGACGCTCCAGAAGACCCGCCTGTTGATGCAGAAGCAAATCCTCCTGAGCCGTTGTTTGATGAGACCACTGTAAACCCTTCCGCAACTGGACCATCAAGCTCAGCCAACCCGCCATCACCGTCTGCCCAAGATGTTCAGATCACTGGGAGCCGTTTTATTGAGCCGGGGAATCCAACCGTGCTGGCTCGGTGTATTGCAAAACAAGAGGCATTGGAGAGGCAAAAAGTGTGCTTTGATGTTGCCAATTACGACCATCTAAATGCCAACGATATTTTATCTAGTTATCTCAGCCATGTGCACTCCAGTCGCGACTCTGAGATCGAAATGGTTAAACAGTTGCAGTTGAAATATGAGGTATGTTCTTCCGGCTTATCTATATATTCCACTAGCCCCCAAGTTTTCAGATTATGAGAGAACCGGAATGATCTGTAGACTTAATAATATAGGCCAACACTTTTACCTTGGAAATCTTTCTTAAGTTCAATAAAATAGAACAGAGCTTCTCCTGTAGTCCCCAAGGGCCGGTTCATTTTGATAATAAATGAGCCGGTACTTTAACTTGTTTTGTACCGTATTCAAAGGACTTAATACTCCATCTTAACCTTGAGAAACTTGTTGAACTGCATACATTAGCCCCTAAGTGCCAAGTGTTGTTACTTTGTAAAGTACTTGGGACTTAAAGTATGTCTTTAGAATCATAAAAAATTGTTTTGGCATACATTAGCCCCCAACTGTCAAGTGGTTTTTTGTAAAGTACTTGACACTTGAATCTTGATTTTTGAACTTGAAGCAAAATCTTGACTCATCTGAATGTTTTGCAGAATGCCTTATCTGAATTGAACTCGCAATTGACTGATGCGAAGACCCGGCTAGCGAGTCAGGGGGCAGAAATCAAATCTGCTAACTCCAAACTGCAAATAAGTCTCTCTGAGACGGAAAATTTAAAGACCAGCTTCGCTGCCAAGAAGAAAACCTGGGAAGAGGAAAAAACGCTTCTGACCCAACGTGCTGAGAAGGCCGAAACAGCCGTTGAAGAGATTCCAACAGAGTTGAACGGTTTAAAGTGCCGGGTGTCTCAAATGGTGGCTGCCTTCTTTGGTAAGCCATCTGACTTTAATTTTGTGTGCTTTTTGCTGATCCGGAGTATAAGCCGCCAGCTGACTTTGTGTATAAAATATATGCAGGCCCACGAAGCAAAAATATGAGCCAAGACCCTTTGATTAAACTGAAGGCAGTGTATACTTTGGTAGAACAACTGTATATTGGCCCACAACAGGCACTTGCCGCCATCTCTCCTGCCAATCAAGGACCCAACCGGCTCAGCGATGTCCCGAAGAAACTGTCAATCCTGCCTGCCAGATTTCAAGAAGTGAAACGCTCCTGTGCGCAAGCCGGGGCTTTGACTGCCCTGAGCCGCTCCAAGGCTTCGGTGCCAGACCTAGATCCGGCGGATGTGGCCAGAGGCTATCCCACCGTGAAGGAAGACGGATCTCCCTTTGAGCAGGATGACTTCATGGCTTGCGTGCGCGGAGTCTGGCATCAGGCAACTACCCTTGGAGATGACACCAATATTGACAAATATCAGCCGGGTTTTGATGCTGAAAATAAGAAGATGGTGACTCCCGCGTACAAGGTGATAGACCTGATCCCGCCTGTAAGAGAAAATACATTTGCATCGGAAGTTGACCCGGCAGGCTTGATCGACGATGAAGTAGAATTCGTTGCCGTGAATGGTTTTGACTGGTCAAAACCCAACTTCCAGCCAATAGAGGGCGGTGAACCGGCGAGGGAGGAATAATAACCATCTTCATTGGCTTATAAAAAGCCGTGTAATAAGTTAGCTGTGAAAACACTAAATGCCTTGCTTATGCCATCGTGCATAAAACACTGTATGTGACTCCGTGTTTCCTGATGGCAATATATGCATTATATTTGATGATTGTTTCTGCAACACTTTAAATCTGTTCCCTATAGAGACAAGAAAAGACTGGCTTGGCGGCTTAGAACCGAGCGGGTTAAAACACCCGGCTTATATCCAATATGTTTATCATAATAGAAAACATAGAGCAGATATAAATAAAGGATAAGGGTTGAAACTAACTCTTTAGTTAATGCAGCATGCAATTATATATATATATATATAAATAATAGCCATACTTGTACCTTTGATCCTTAGACCACCGGCTTGAGTAACCTGGGTAATGAAACCGATAACTCAGTCTTTTTGAGAAATCAATTCCTTTGAATACTTCAATGATCGTCATACCTTGGTGGCCATGTTGTCAAATAGACAAACCGGCGAAGAAGATCATGCTAATTATTTGCAACAAGAAACTCAAAGGAAAATAACAGTTAACAAGTATGATTTAACCTTATATTTAAAGGTTGGTGGCTTCTGATTAGAATACTATCAGTAAACCGGACCAAAGGGGTTAAGCTAAGGTTCGAATACGACCATATAGCACCCAGTGGCTGTGGCGTTGCGCCGATCAAGAGGGTACCGACATCTATGTTCTCTTTGATTCGAATACGACCTATGTTTGAACAGGAAGCCCCCAAATGACCTTGAGAGGTTTTTAACGACCCTGATTTGAATACGATCCAAGTCGGACCCAAAAGGGGTTCAGCTATGTTTCGGATACGATCAAGAAGCCCCCTAGTGAGTTTGGCCTTGAGCCGATCAAGAGGGTTACGATAGCTATGTTCTCTTTGGTTCGAATACGACCTATGTTTGAACAGGAAGCCCCCAAGTGACCATGATAATTGAAGCTAGATTCGAATACGATCATAAGCCGGACCAAAAAAGGTTAGACTTGATTCAAATATGATCAGCTCCTTAATAGTCATTTGAGAATAAGAAATAACAAAGATGCATAATCTTTGAAAAGAAAAGAGACCGATGGTCTGACTTTATTACTTGTCATGGTATATACAATGTTAAAGTATGTACATGATGAGAGCCGGTAGCTTAGGTGTAGTATGGCCGAAGTTGAGCAATGTTCCATGGCCGGCGGGTCTCCTCCTCCGACTTATGTGAATCTTTGTGTTCTCGAACGTCAATGACGTAATACGACCCATTGTTTAAGTTCTTGCTGACCACCAAGGGTCCTTCCTAAGGTGGGGATAACTTGTGCGCATCTAACAGATCCTAGATGAGCCGGAGCACTAGGTCGCCTTCCTGAAAAGTCCTGGATTTGACCCGGCGGCTGTGTTAACGGCGCAGGTCCTGTTGATAAATTGCTGACCGAGCCGCTGCTAAGTCTCTTTCTTCATCCAACAAGTCAAGTGCATCTTGTCTGGCTTGTTCATTATTAGCTTCAACATAAGCCGCCACACGGGGCGAGTCATGACAGATGTCACTAGGCAACACTGCTTCTCCTCCATAAACCATGAAGAAAGGTGTGTAACATGTAGACCTGTTAGGCATGGTGTTGATACTCCACAACACCGAGGGTAATTCCTCTACCCAACAACCCGGCGTTCGCTGTAAGGGAACCATAAGCCGGGGTTTGAGACCTTTTAAAATTTCCTGATTTGCTCTCTCAGCTTGACCACTGGATTGAGGATGAGCTACAGAAGAAACATCAAGCCGGATGTGCTCACATTGACAAAACTCCTCCATAGCCCCTTGGGACATATTAGTGCCATTGTCAGTGATAATGCTGTGTGGAAAACCAAAATGGAAGATCACCTTTTTCATGAACTGAACCGCCGTGGCCGCGTCACACTTACTCACTGGCTCCGCCTCAACCCAGTTAGTGAATTTATCAACTGCCACTAAGAGATGTGTCTTTTTATCCTTAGACCTTTTGAAAGGTCCCACCATGTCAAGCCCCCAAACCGCAAACAGCCAAGTGATTGGAATCATCCGGATCTCTTGAGCCAGCACATGTGCTCGTCGTGCAAACTTTTGACATCCATCACATCTGCTAACCAGATCCTCTGCATCAGCGTGAGCCGTCAACCAGTAAAAACTGTGACGAAAAGCCTTGGCCACCAGAGATTTTGACCCAGTGTGATGACCACAATCGCCTTCATGGATCTCACGAATTATTTCTTGACCTTCTTCGGGGGAAACACACCGCTGAAATGCTCCGGAGACGCTGCGATGGTATAATTCTCCATCCGAAATCGTCATTGACTTAGACCGCCGGGTTATCTATCGAGCCAGGGTCTCATCCGCTGGCAACTCTCCCCAGGTCATGTAAGCCAAGAATGGCACTGTCCAATCTGGGATGACATGAAGAGCCGCCATCAACTGCTCCTCCGGGTCAGGAACAGCTAAATCTTCTTCTGTGGGCAACTTGACAGACGGGTTATGCAAAACATCCAAAAAGGTGTTAGGTGGTACCGGCTTATGCTGAGACCCCAATCGGCTTAAAGCATCAGCCGCTTCGTTCTTTCGACGGTCAATGTGCTCCACCTGATAACCTTTAAAATGCCCTGTAACAGCATCAACCTCCCGGCGATAAGCCATCAACAGGAATCCCGCTTGCCTGATACCTGTTGAGCCAGTAGATCTGAGTCGCCAAGACATCTGACCCGGCTCAAACTCATCTCTTTTGCCACTCGAAGACCATGGAGCAAGGCTTCATACTCTGCTGCATTGTTTGTGCAAGGAAACATCAACCGTAACACATAACAAAATTTGTCACGTCGCGGAGAGGTTAACACAACTCCAGCCCTCGAGCCTTCCAACTGTCTGGACCCATCAAAATGAATAGTCCAATACGTGTTGTCTGGTTTTTCTTCTGGCATCTGCATCTCTGTCCAGTCATTAATGAAGTCAACCAGTGCTTGAGTTTTGATCGCGGTATGTGGCACATACTTCAACCCATGAGACCCAAGCTCAATCGCCCACTTGGTGACTCGTCCAGTGGCTTCCCTATTTTGAATGATGTCTCCCAAAGGAGCAGAGCTAACCATGGTGATTGGATGTCCCTGAAAATAATGCTTAAGCTTCCAGCTTGTCATGAACACCCCATATACGAGCTTCTGCCAATGTGGATATCGTTGCTTGGATTCAATTAACACCTCACTGACATAGTAAACCGGCCGTTGAACCGGATGCTCCTTGCCAGCCTCCTTGTGCTCCACCACAATAGCCACACTAACATCTCGTGAGTTGGAGGACACGTATAACAGCAGCGGCTCTTTCTCAACTGGAGCAGCCAGGACCGGCGGCTCAGCAAGCTGTGTCTTCAGATCTTCAAAAGCAGAGTTCGTAGCATCGCTCCAAACAAAATCATCTGCTTTCTTCATCATCTGATACAGAGGCATTGACTTCTCCCCTAACTGGCTTATGAACAGGCTCAAAGCAGCAACACGGCCCGCCAGTCGTTGAACGTCATTGATGCATGTTGGTTTGGCTAGAGATGTAATTGCCTTGATTTTCTCCGGGTTAGCCTCAATACCTCGGTTAGACACCAAAAAACCCAAGAGCTTGCCGGCTAGGACTCCAAAAACACACTTGGCCGGGCTAGGCATCATTTTGTAGACCCGGAGATTATCGAAAGTCTCTTTCAGATCTGTGACCAAGGTTTCCTCCTTCCTGGATTTTACCACTATATCATCCACATAAGCATGAACATTATGCCCAATTTGATCGTGAAGACAATTCTACACACATCGTTGGTAAGTCATTTGGGCACTCTTCAGCCCAAAAGGCATAGACACATAGCACAAAGCTCCAAAAGGAGTGATAATAGCCATCTTCTCCTGATCCTTGACTGCCATCTTGATCTGATGATAACCAGAATAAGCATCCAAGAAAATCAAACATGCGCAACCCGCCGTAGCATCAATGATCTGATCAATACGGGGGAGGGCAAAAGGATCAGCCGGACAAGCCTTGTTCAGATCGGTGTAATCCACACACATACACCAGGTGCCATTCTTTTTGAGTACAAGCACCGGGTTGGCTAACCACTCTGGGTGAAATACTTCTACAATGAACCCAGCTGCCAAAAGCCGGGCCACCTCTTCTCCAATGGCCTTGCGCCTTTCTTCATTGAACCGTCGGAGAAATTGTCTGACAGGTTTGAACTTTGGATCAATATTGAGAGTGTGCTCAGCGAGTTCCCTCGGGACACCCGGCATGTCTGAAGGTTTCCATGCGAAGATGTCCCGGTTCTCATGGATGAACTCGATGAGCGCGCTTTCCTATTTTGGATCCAAGTTAGCACTGATGATGAACTGCTTGGATGAGTCGCCAGGCACAAAGTCAACCATCTTGGTGTCATCAGCTGATTTGAACTTCAACACCGGCTCATGCTCTATTGTTGGTTTCTTTAATGACGTCATGTCTGCCGGGTCAACATGATCTTTGTAAAATTTTAACTCCTCTGTTGCACAGATAGATTCAGCATAGCTAGCATCACCTTCTTCACACTCCAAAGCTATTTTCCGGCTGCCCTTATAACCCGGCATCTTAAGCTGCGAATACACATAACACGGCCGAGCCATGAATTTGGCATAAGCCGGCCATCCAAACAGAGCATGATACGGGCTTTTGATCATAGCCACCTCAAAGGTTATTTTTTCTTCTCTGGAGTCATACTCATCCCCAAAGGCTACTTCTAGTTCAATCTTACCCACTGGGTATGCCGACTTTCCAGGAACCACACCGTGAAAAACAGTGTTGGATTGTTTAAGACTCTTATCAGTCAATCCCATCCAGCGAAACGTCTCATAGTAGAGGATGTTGATACTGTTGCCTCCATCCATGAGTACCTTAGTGAATTTGTATCCACCAACCTGAGGCGCCACCATGAAAGCCAAGTGCCCCGGATTATCGACCCGGGGTGGATGATCCTCTCTGCTCCACACAATAAGCTGCTCTGACAAACGTAAGTAACGTGGAACCGCCGGCTCAACGACATTGACGGCCCTCTTGTGAAGTTTCTGGTCTCTCTTACATAAGCTAGTGGTGAATACATGGTATTTCCCACTATTCAGCTGCTTCGGGTTGCTCTGATATCTGGACTGCTGCTGCTGATTACCTTGGCCGGGTTGCGGATTATACCCTCCTTGGTTACTAGGATGGCCCTGACCGTGGATTCCTCCTCCACCTAAACCAGCACCCAGGCCTTAGAAACCGCCTCCACCTGAGCCGCCACCTGGGCCGTGACCTCCATCAAACGCGTTTGAATTTTTAAACGCCTTCATGATCGTACAATCTTTCCACAGGTGGGTGGTTGGCTTCTCCCGGGTGCCGTGCTTTGGACAAGGCTCATTCAATAATTGCTCAAGGGTGGGACCTGACCCGCCCAACCGAGGGGGCTGTCTGCCCTTGCACTGTTGATTTCCGCCCTGTGCATTGGTGTTAGCAACAAACTCATCAGCCTTACGTTTATTACCTCCTTGATTCGCCGGGTTATGCTGGTGACCCTTGCCGTTGCCGTTCTTCTTTCCCTTCGTTGCCTTTTCTTCGTCAGACACCGGGTCCTTGGTAGTATCAGAATTAGCATACTTGACGAGAGCCGCCATCAACGTTCCCATGTCATTACAGTCACGCTTGAGCCGCCCCAGCTTCTGCTTCAGAGGTTCGAAACGGTAAATTTTCTCCAACATTAAGACTACTGAGCCGACATCCATTTTATCAGATGAATGTATTATCTCCTTGACCCGACGCACCCAATGGGTTGTGGATTCCATCCTCTTGCTTGCAATTGGCCAGGTCCATAATCAACATAGGCTGCTTACACGTGTCTTTAAAGTTCTAGATGAACCAGGCCTTCAACTCCGCCCATGAGCCGATAGAATTGGGTGGCGATCCCTTCAACCAAGTACGAGCTGTTCCATCTAACATCATAGTGAAATACTTGGCCATTGCTGCATCGCTGACCTCCAATAACTCCATAGCCATCTCATAACTCTCAATCCAAGCCCCGGGCTGCAAGTTAGCTGTGTAATTAGGCACCTTCCGAGGCCCCTTAAAGTCCTTTGGCAAATGCTCATTACGTATGGCCGGCACCAAGCAAGGAATGCCTTCGGTTCTTGTGGCCACTCCTGCCTCGACCAAGGTTGCTAGATAAGCCGGAAAAGTTTGATGAGCCGCCTGATCTACTGCCATTTGAACTGCTCATTCCGCCTCTTGACGAATCCTCTCCTAATCCGCCAAGTTAAGGGCTCCAGCCCGCACCGGCTCATGCCTGTATGGCGGGTTGTGGTGTTGAGCATTGCTTGACATATCTGCGGACTCCGTATGCCTACTGTAACTCAGGCTCCGGCTTGGGCGAGGAGTTGAATGGATCCTGTCTCGACTGTAGGAGTATGCATCCCGCTGCGCTAGAGCTGTTTGAAGAAGTTCTCTTACCCTCCATGTTTCAATCGCCCTCGGTGAGTCACCTTCCATCGGAAGAGCTGCCAGACGAGCCGATGCTGTGATGAGGTTTTCCAAAGGGTTGGAGAAGTGACCCGGCGGCGTTGGGACGTAATGAGGCGGAGCGGTAATTATACGAGGTGGATCCATGGCGCGTGGCTGGACCAGTGCGCTGGGTGTTGCAATCCGAAGTGCCTCCGGCTTGTTACTTCCCCTGGCTCCGGGTGTGTGAAAAAGAGTCCTAGGATCGAGCGTCAGAGGCAGACGTGATTGGGTTTTCTGATGCCTCCTCCTCATGAGCTCGTTCGACGCGTCCAGATCCACCGAGAGCCAGAAGGTCTCTGCTTGAAGCTGTTGAGCACGAACGTCCAAAGCCGCCCGCTCAGCTGCCCTCCTGACTTCCTCGGCGGCTATATTTTCCTTAGCTTGCACCATCTCTTCACGTACGCGTGCCACCTCTGCGTCATGCTGGGTTTTATCCGCCGGCTCTACCACGACAGTCAACAGAGTTGTCAGTTTATCCATGAGGTCCATCAAGATCTGAGCCGGGGGGCGCGCGGGGTTTCCTGACCCGGCTGCACCGACCTGGTAGCTGTTGTCGCCGTTGCTGTAGAGTTCTGCCCGGGCTGTGTCCTTGCCATGAAGACTTCGGCCCAATTCGGCGGCTCAAGAGGGTCCGGAATACTGCTGCCATCGGAATAGCCCCCGAGCATGCCGTCCTGCAGCTGGTACAAAGAGTCTGTCTCGCCCGTTGATGATGCAGTGTCAGAACAGATGGACGTCTCACTGCCCTCCACCGATCCTTCAGAGTATTCACTGCCGTGGACACAGCCTACGAAGGCATGCTTCACGGCAGATTGAACACGGGCGGTCCTCGCGCGCCGAGCCATTTCGATGAGGTTGGTGTGGACGTCCGGCTCAGGACCTGACTCGCCGATCCGGCCAATGAAGACGTGAATTCCGCCGAAGGGGACCTGGTATCCGTACTCAATTGAGACGGCCTCGGGGCCCCAGCTTTCGTCGTTAATGTAGAGCTTGCTGCGACGACTCTTGGTCATCTGGCCTACAGCGTATCCCTTGAGCCCTTCGAAGTTGCCCTTCAAGAACTCAAATCCACCGTGTGCTGGCCCCACGGTGGGCGCCAACTGTCATGGAATTGACATGGCAGATGTCCTAGAGCAAGGACTTAGTCGTAGGGCCATCGCACTAGGAAGCTTAAAGGGGTTAATTGGGACAAAGGACACAAGAGGGTTTTATACTAGTTTGGCCCCTTACGATGAAGGTAATAGCCTATGTCTAGTTGGGTTGGTATTGCTGGGGTTTCGATCACCAAGAGGCTCAACTCGCCGGCTTGGTTATCGACTTGTTGTTTTTCTTTCCCTAAGCCGCCACCCGGTCGTCCCCTTATATACATGGGTTGACTCCTGGTGGCCTACAGAGTCACGGTCGGCTCATAATCGTGTCTGGCTCGGTAACTTCCTTTACATGCCTTTCTTTACAAGTCTTTCCTTACATACGGTGGTTTACAATATCAGGCCTTAAGCCGCCTCCAGGCCCTTGGTCCTTCTATAAGGTTTAATAAACTATCGTCTAGAATGTTTACTGGGCTTCTTGCGTAACCCGCCATTGGGGCTGACCCGGCCCCTCCTGGGCGGGTCATGACTGATAGTAATATCCCCAAAAAAGATGGACTCAAACAAGCATGGCACAATGGAACAAAATGAAGAGCACATCATGATGAACATTTTGATATATCATGCATGCAAAATGGATCTACGGATGAGGAGTTATGGCATGTTGAACAGGGCTTCAGAATGCCTGAATTTAGGTACTTAGTAAAAAACACCCGAGCGTAGAATAGTAAAAGTCGCACGAGGCGGAGGATAGATGGGCGCTCACCATGTGGGCTCGGCCCAAGAAGGGGGTGAGACAGTCGACCCGGAGCGGACGGGCAGGATGGGACGCGGTGGCCCACGCGGGCCATGAGGTCGGGCCGACGGGATGTCGTCCTCCTACGGATTCCCCGATCGGATCGGGGAGGCAGGAGGCGGCGGGCGGCGCTCGCCAGTGATGGGGCGACCCGCGGAGGAGGCCGGGGCGACGGGAACTGCTCGGGGTGACGGAGCCGGGGAGGGCGGTGCCGGATCCAGCCAGGGCGAGGCCGCGGAGGTCCGGAGGTGGCAGATCCTGCGGCTGGAGCTGGCCGGCGATGAGCTCCCATGGCGGGGCGGCGAGCTCGCGGGGAAGGCGCGGGGAGGACGATGCGGGTGGCGGCGGCGCGCAGTGCTGCGGCTCGAGCGAGGCAGCGGTGGTGGTGCGTGAAGGGCGGCGCCGACGAGTCAGCGAAGTCCGGCGAAGCTCCGGCAACGGCAGAGACGGCTGACAGGCGGCGCGGCGGCTCAGGCACCCGGGCATTGCGGGCGGCGACGAACGGGCCCGGCGGGCCTGCTCCGGGCTCACGGGCCCGCGCGGTGGAGGGGAGCGACGGTTGGTGGCGAGGCGGCGTGGCAGCGTGGGAGTGGAGGAGGGAGGCGGCGGCGCTGACGTGGCAAGCCCTGATTGGACGGAGTGAGGTGGCCGGGCGCGGCGGACATGTCCGGCGGCGCGAAGAGGAAGTTTGCTAGGGTTCATCCGCGAATTTTGGAGGGGGAGGTGTTTAAATATGTAGAGGGAGCTAGGAGATTCCAAATGAAGTGCGGTTTTCGGCCACGCGATCATGATCGAACGGCCGAGAGGATGAAGGGGGTTTGGATGGGTTATTGGGCCACTTTGGAGGGGTGTTGGGCTACAACACACACGAGGCCTTTACGGTTCCTCGGTTAACCGTTGGAGTATCAAACGGACTCCAAATGGCACGAAACTTTACAAGCGGTCTACCGGTGGTGTACCAAGGCCGCTTGGCAAATCTCGGTCCATTCCGATAAATCTTAACACCCGCACACGAGAAGAGACAAAAGGGGGCACCGAAGGACATAGGGGTGTCGTATTGCAAAACGGACAACGGGGAAAATGCTCAGATGCATGAGACGAACACATATGCAAATGCGATGTACATGATGACATGATATGAAATGCATGACATGAACAAAATGCAAAAAAACAAAGACAAGAACCCAACCACGAATCTCACAACACCTCTCCGGAAAAGGCAAGAGTCGGAGTACAAATATGGAAAGTTGTACCCGGGGTGTTACAAGCCTACTATTAAAATTAAAATTAAAGATCATGAATGCTATGCTTTATGTGATTTGGATGCTAGTGTTTCCACAATTCCAAAAACTTTATGTGATGTGTTAGGTTTCCGTGAATTTGATGATTGTTCTTCAAACTTGCACCTTGCGGATTCCACTATTAAGAAACCTATGGGAAGGATTAATGATGTTCCTATTGTTTCAAATAGTAATTATGTGCCCGTAGATTTCATTGTTCTTGATATTGTTTGCAATCCTACATGTCCTATTATTCTTGGTAGACCTTTCCCTAGAATGATTGGTGCAATTATTGATATCAAAGAAGGAAATATTAGATTCCAATTTCCGTTAAGGAAAGGCATGGAACACTTTCCTAGAAAGAAAATTAAATTACCTTATGAATCTATTATGAGAGCCACTTATGGATTGCATACCAAAGATGGCAATACATAGATCTATCCTTGTTTTTATGCCTAGCTTGGGGCGTTAAACAATAGTGCTTGTTGGGAGGCAACCCAATTTTATTTTTGTTCCTTGCTTTTTGGTTCTGTTTAGTAATAAATAGTTCATCTAGCCTCTATTTACATGTGTTTTAATGCTTTTAATTAGTGTTTGTTCCAAGTAGAACCTTTGGTAAGACTTGGGGAAAGTCTTTGCGATCTTGCTGTAAAAAACAGAAACTTTAGCCCTCATGAGATTTGCTGCCATTTTTTACTGGAGAGTGAGATTAGGTTGATTATTTTTGCATATGATTAATATATAAATTCCTCACGTCCATAAAGTTTTCTTAGAATTTTTGGGGTTACAGAAGTATTCGAAACCTACATATTACTACAGACTGTTCTGTTTTTTTACAGATTCTGTTTTTCGCGTGTTGTTTGCTTATTTTGATGCATCTATGGCTAGTATCAGAGGTTATGAACCATAGAGAAGTTTGAATACAGTAGGTTTAACACCAATATAAATAAAGAATGAGTTCATTACAGTACCTTACGTGGTGGTTTGTTTTCTTATACTAATGGAGCTCATGAGATTTTCTGTTTAAGTTTTGTGTTGTGAAGTTTTCAAGTTTTGAGTAAAGATATGATGTATTATGGAATAAGGAGTGGCAACAGCCTAAGCTTGGGGATTCCCAAGGCACCCCAAGGTAAAATTTGAGGACAATCAAAAGCCTAAGCTTGGGGATGCCCCGGAAGGCATCCCCTCTTTCGTCTTCTTATATCGGTAACTTTACTTGAGGCTATATTTTTATTCACCACATGATATGTGTTTTGCTTGGAGCGTCTTGTACGATTTGAGTATTTCATTTTTAGTTTGCCACAATCATCCTTGCTGTGCACACCTTTTGGGAGATACACATGAATTTGAATTTATTAGAATACTCTATGTGCTTCACTTATATCTTTTGAGCTAGATAATTTTGCTCTAGTGCTTCACTTATATCTTTTAGAGCACGGTGGTGGTTTTTATTTTATAGAAATTATTTATCTCTAATGCTTCACTTATATTATTTCGAGAGTCCTTTAGAACAGCATGGTAATTTTCTTTGGTTATGAAATTAGTCCTAATATGATAGGCATCCAAGATGGGTATAATAAAAACTATCATAAAAAGTGCATTGAATGCTAGGAGAAGTTTGATACTTGATGATTGTTTTGAGATATGAATATGGTAATATTAGAGTCATGTTAGTTGATTAGTTGTGAATTTGAGAAATACTTGTTCTAAAGTTTGTGATTCCCGTAGCATGCACGTATGGTGAACTGTTATGTGATGAAGTCGGAGCATGATTTATTTATTGATTGTCTTCCTTATGAGTGGCGGTCGGGGACGAGGTATGGTCTTTTCCTACCAATCTATTACCCTAGGAGCATGCGCGTAGTACTTTGTTTCGATTACTAATAATATTTTGCAATAAGTATGTGAGTTCTTTATGACTAATGTTGAGTCCATGGATTATAAGCAATCTCACCCTTCCACCATTGCTAGCCTCTCTAGTACCGCACAACTTTCACCGGTACCATAAACCCACCATATACCTTCCTGAAAACAGCCACCATACCTACCTATTATGGTATTTCCATAGCCAATCTGAGATATATATAATGCCATGCAACTTTCCACCGTTCCGTTTATTATGATACGCTTCATCATTGTCACATTGCTTTGCATGATCATGTAGTTGACATCGTATTTGTGGCAAAGCCACCATTCATAATTCTTTCATACATGTCACTCTTGATTCATTGCATATATCAGTACACCGGAGGAGGCATTCACATAGAGTCATATTTTGTTCTAAGTATTGAGTTGTAAGTAAATAAAAGTGTGTTCATCATCATTATTAGAGCATTGTCCCAAGTGAGGAAAGGATGATGGAGACTATGATTCCCCACAAGTCAGGATGAGACTCCGGACAAAAAAGAAAAAAAAGAAATAAAAGAGGCCATAAAAAAAGAAGAAGGGGGCCCAACTAAAAAAATGAGAGAAAAAGAGAGAAGGGACAATGTTACTATCCTTTTTCCACACTTGTCCTTCAAAGTAGCACCATGATCTTCATGATAGAGAGTCTCCTATGTTGTCACTTTCATATACTAGTAGGAATTTTACATTATAGAACTTGGCTTGTATATTCCAATGATGGCCTTCCTCAAAATGCCCTAGGTCTTCTTGAGCAAGCGACTTGGATGCACCCTCACTTAGTTTCTTTTTGAGCTTTCATACACTTATAGCTCTAGTGCATCCGTTGCATGGCAATCCCTACTCACTACCATTGATATCTATTGATGGGCATCTCCATAGCCCGTTGATATGCCTATTTGATGTGAGACTATCTTCTCCTTTTTGTCTTCTCCACAACCACCATTCTATTCCACCTATAGTGCTATGTCCATGGCTGCCGCTCATGTATTGCGTGAAGATTGAAAAAGTTTGAGAACAACAAAAGTATGAAACAATTGCTTGGCTTGTCATCGGGGTTGTGCATGATTTAAATATTTTGTGTGGTGAAGATAGAGCATAGCCAGACTATATGATTTTGTAGGGATAACTTTCTTTGGCCATGTTATTTTGAGAACACATAATTGCTTTGTTAGTATGCTTGAAGTATTATTATTTTTTTGTCAATATTAAACTTTTGTCTTGAATCTTCCGGATCTGAACATTCATGCCACAGTAAAGAAAATTACATTGAGAAATATGCTAGGTAGCATTCCACATCAAAAATTCTGTTTTTATCATTTACCTACTCGAGGACGAGCAGGAATTAAGCTTGGGGATGCTTGATACGTCTCCTACGTATCTATAATTTTTGATTGTTCCATGCTATTATATTATTTGTTTTGGATGTTAATGGGCTTATTTATACACTTCTATATTATTTTTGGGACTAACCTACTAACCCAAGGCCCAGTGCAAATTGTTGTTTTTTGCCTATTTCAGTGTTTCGTAGAAAAGGAATATCAAACAGAATCCAAACGGAATGAAAACTTCGGGAGAGTTAATTTTGGAACAAACGTGATCCAGAGGACTTGGAGTGGACGTCAAGAAATCAACGAGGAGGCCACGATGCAGGGGGCGCGCCTACCCCCTGGGCGCGCCCTCCACCCTCGTGGACCCCTTGTGGCTCCACCGATCTACTTCTTCCTCCTATATATATATCCATATACCCCGAAAACATCGAGGAGCACCACGAAATCCTATTTCCACTGCCACAACCTTCTGTACCCAAGAGATGCCATCTTGGGGCCTTTTCCGGAGCTCTGTCGATGGGGCAATCGGTCACGGAGGGCTTCTACATCAACACCATAGCCTCTTCGATGATGTGTGAGTAGTTTACTGCAGACCTTCGGGTCAATAGTTATTAGCTAGATGGCTTCTTCTCTCTCTTTGGATCTCAATACAATGTTCTCCTCGATATTCTTGGAGATCTATTCGATGTAACTCTTTTTGCGGTGTGTTTGTCGAGATTCGATGAGTTGTGGGTTTATGATCAAGTTTATCTATGAACAATATTTGATTATTCTCTGAAATCTTTTATGTATGATTGGTTATCTTTGCAAGTCTCTTCGAATTACCAGTTTGGTTTGGCCTACTAGATTGATCTTTCTTGCAATGGGAGAAGTGTTTAGCTTTGGGTTCAATCTTGCGGTGTCCTTTCCCAGTGACAGTAGGGGCAGCAAGGCACGCATTGTATTGTTGCCATCGAGGATAAAAAGATGGGGTTTATATCATATTGCTTGAGTTTATCCCTCTACATCATGTCATCTTGCCTAATGCATTACTCTGTTCTTATGAACTTAATACTCTAGATGCATGCTGGATAGCGGTCGATGTGTGGAGTAATAGTAGTAGATGCAGAATCGTTTCGATCTACGTTTCACGGACGTGATGCCTATATACATGATCATGCCTAGATATTCTCATAATTATGCACTTTTCTATCAATTGCTCGATAGTAATTCTTTCACCCACCGTAATACTTATGCTATCTTGAGAAAAGCCACTAGTGAAACCTATGGTCCCCGGGTCTATTCTCCATTATATTATTCTCCCGTCAACAAGCTATTTATGTCACCGTTTATTTTGCAATCTTTATTTTGCAATCTATATCATAAAAATACCAAAAATATTTATCTTATTATTATTATTATCTCTACCAGATCTCACTCTCGTAAGTGATCGTGAAAGGACTGACAACCCCTTTATCGCGTTGGTTGCGAGGTTCTTATTTGTTTGTGCAGGTACGAGGGACTTGCGTGTAGTCTCCTACTGGATTGATACCTTGGTTCTCAAAAACTGAGGGAAACACTTACGCTACTTTGATGCATCACCCTTTCCACTTCAAGGGAAAACCAACGTAGTGCTCAAGAGGTAGCAAATAGCACTTGTTGGAGGCAACCCAATTTTATTTTTGTTTTTTGTTTTTAGGTTCTGTTTTGCAATAAATAATTCTTCTAGACTCTGGTTAGATGTTGTTTTGTGTTTGAATTAGTGTTTGTGCCAAGTAAGACCTTTGGGATGGCTTACAGTGATAGTTGATTTGATCTTGGTGAAAAACAGAAGTTTTTGCGCTCAGGAAAACAATTCTCATTTTTGACAGAAGCGCGATAACATACTGATTCTTTTTGCAGAATATTAATAAACAAATTTATTAGGTTTTCCTAATTTTTTAGAATCTTTGGAGTTACAGAAGTATTCGGGAGTTACATATTGCTACAGCCTGTTCTATTTTTGACAGATTCTGATTTCTATGTGTTGTTTGCTTATTTTGATGACCCTTTGGATAGTATCGGGGGGTATGAATCATGGATAAGTTGGAATACAATAGATATTACACCAATATAAATAAATAATTAGTTCACAACAGTACCAAAAGTGGTGATTTGTTTTCTTATACTAACGGATCTTATGAGATTTTCTGTTGAGTTTTGTGTTGTGAAGTTTTCAAGTTTTGGGTAAGGATTTGATGGACTATGGAATAAGGAGTGGCAAGAGCCTAAGCTTGTGGGTTCCCAAGGCACCCCAAGTTAATATTAAAGGACAACCAAGAGCCTAAGCTTGGGGATGCCCCGGAAGGCATCCTCTCTTTCGTCTTCTTCTATCGGTAATTTTACTTGAGGCTATATTTTTATTCACCACATGATATGTGGTTTGCTTGGAGCGTCTTGTATGATTTGAGTCTTTGCTTTTTAGGTTGCCACAATCATCCTTGCTGTACACACCTTTTGAGAGGGACACGCACGATTCGATATTTATTAGAATACTCTATGTGCTTCACTTATATCTTTTGAGCTAGGCAATTTTGCTCTAGTGCTTCACTTATATCTTTTTAGAGCACGGCGGTGGTTTTATTTTATAGTAATTAATGAACTCTCGTGCTTCACATATATTATTTTGAGAGTCTTGAGACAGCATGGTCATTTGCTTTGGTTATAAATCTAGTCCTAATATGGTTGGCATCCAAGAGGGATATAATAAAAACTTTCATATAAAGTGCATTCAATACCATGAGAAGTTTGATTCCTTATGATTGTTTTGAGATATATAGATGGTGATATTAGAGTCATGCTAGTGAGTAATTGTGAATCTGAGAAATACTTGTGTTAAGGCTTGTGAGTCCCGTAGCATGCACGTATTGTGAACCGTTATGTAACGAAGTTGGAACATGAGATATTTTTTGATTGTCTAACTCGTTGGTGAACTCGCTACGGCGACTACAGCGGCGAAGATTCCATTGACGATGGTGGAGAGCAGCGGCACAAGGTCGCTGGCGACGGAGGAGACGATCCGGAGACCTCGGGTCGGCAGAGCTGGACAGGCGCGGGCGAAGGGTTTCAGAGAAACTTCCAAAATTAGTCCTGTGGGTATATATATCCAGACCCTGTCGGTGTGACCGAGTGGAATGACTCGGTGGCACCGAGATGCAGAATCGCAAGCGGTTACTACAACTCGGTGTGACCGAACTATTCAAATCGGTTGCATTGAGACTGAAACCTAGATCAACTCAATGAACTCGGTATGACCGAAAGAAATGAATTGGTCATACCGAAATGCACTAAGAGGTTTTGGAAGTTTAAGTCTATGACGAATCGGTGGCTCCAAGTGCTCCTCACCCAGAGGGTTCGAATTTGACTTGATCAAACTTTGTCATCTAGCATGAATAGAGTGTGATACGAGAAAATCATAAATAGCTAGAGGGAGTTCTTAGGCATTCTTGTCCATCCATTTGGCAAAGAAAAGACCAAACAATCAAAGCAACAAATGGATGTCCTCGAATGAGAAAAATATGCACTCAAAATGCTCACACAATAAGATGGCAAATGAAATATGTGGCAAAGCATGCACAAACACTCTAGCATCTATCATGCAATTGGCGATGACTAGATCATCTATATATGGGTATATTGACCGAGGAGTCAAATGAGAACATTTGATCGTCGGTCATACTCATCGCTTAAGAACAAGTTGGGTTACCACTTTTAGATAAAGCGTTGTTGTGTTCACACCATTACAGTTGCTTTAACTCAATTCTTAGAGTAAAACTCCCCTAGATGTGATATCCCCCCTAAGAGGGATGAACTAACCTTGGGTTTTGTCAATGATGACTTCATGTAGGTGTCAAAGACATAGATGCTCAATGTTGATGTAAATCATTTGGAGCAATCCATTGGGGTGAGTTGCACTTTCAATACCTACATGGGTTAGTCCCATAAGGAACATACAAGGATATCCATAGACATAGTGTGAAGAACACACAAGATGATGTCCATGAAAACATTAGGATACCTTGTCCCTTGACTTACCAACAAGAGTGTTTCTGACTCCTTGAACTAGTGCAAGATGTGAAAGCTGATTGCACTTGTCCTTGCCAATATGAATATGAGTGAAGTATGTTGGCGGGGTCACCCTCAAGAACTATCTAGTTCTTCTTCGAGATCCACATCATCTTGATGGGAATCCTTGGAGTTGTAGTCGTACTTGATGAAGTAGAACTTGATGTCGTCTTGCGAACGTTAACCCACTTGACCAAAGCCTTAGGAGCTTCTTCAAATGCATCAATCTCCACTTGAAGCTTGTCCTTGCCTTTTAGCTTATGGTCTTGTTGTAAGTGCATCTAGTGCCACCCCTAGTTGGTTTTGGAGTATTGACGACAAACCTAGTTGAGGGACTAATGTGTTTGTGATAATTGCAGGATAACACAGGTAGAAGTCCCTCATTGATTCGGTTTTCCTACCAGAGATGACCCCTAAAAATGTATGAAGACATTGAAGCCAAAGGTGGTATAAGAAGATATTCACATTGAAGACTATGACAAGAGAAGACACCACATGAAGCCTATGGAGCTCGAAGACTTAGATCTTTCGTAGTTCTTTTTCTTCTGTGTTGAGTCATAGGAACCACCGTACTGTTAAGTGGGGTCCAAGAGAACCAGTCAGAATGACTGAAGTGATGCTTAAACAAAACCTATGTCTTCGAGTGAAGACTTTGATAGCGAATCTTGTCCAGAGTCGGACAAGTCAGCTTTGCTTGTAGCCCAAGTAAAGTTGCCGTGTGAGTTTGAAATCTGACCGTTGGAACACGTGTCAGTTCCTTAGTGACCCAGGGTCATTTCGGACAAATTAGGTCGGGTTGCCAAGTGGCTATAAATAGCCCACCCCCTACAACCATAAACGGTTGGCTGCTCAGATTCAGAGTATGGCTTTTGTCGTTTGAGAGCAACCCACCTCGAAGCCTTTGAGAGAGAATTCCTTGCGAGGATAAAGCCCTAACCACCTAGAGCCAAAGAGAATTAGGCATCACTTAAGTATTCTTGTCTGTGTGATCTGAAGACTTATTACACTTGAGGATTGTGCATCCTCCAGCCGGTTAGGCGTCATGTTCTGAGCATCCAAGAGACATTGTGGATTGTCGGTGAACGAAGTCTATGAAGGTTTGGGAGTCTATCTTGAAGACTTACCAGAGTGATTAGGCGAGGTCTGTGTGACCTTAGCTCAAGGGGAATACGGTGAGGACTGGGTGTCCTGAGTTGCGTGTTCAGGACTGGGTGTCTGAGACTGTGTGTCCTAAGGTTTAAATACCTAGCCGCCCTAACCAGACGTACAGTTGTCACAGCAACTGGAATTGGTCCAACAAATCATTGTCTTCAGCGAGTCACTGGTTTCATCTCCCCTTCCCTTTACTTACTGTTACTCCTTGTGAAGTCATTGTATGTTCGCACTATCTTTTGTCTTCACTGAGTGACTGCGTGTTCTGTGTGGCTTCACAATATCTTCCTACCTGATCCTTACTACATTGCTGCTATTAGTCATTGTGCTTTCACTCTATTGAATACTTGACTATGGATTGCCTAGTGTAGTCTACCTTTCGCTGCAAGGTAATAGGTTTATTTCTATCGTTTGTCTTCATAACTTCCACGTTTTGAAGACTTTCATAAAAATCGCCTATTCACCCCCCTCTAGTCGATATAACACACTTTCAATTGGTATCAGAGCAGGGTGCTTCCTTGTTCTGTGTGATTCGGTTTAACCACCTGGAATTTTAGCTATGTCGACTGCAGGGATAATTAAAGTCTCCGCTGCGTGCCCCGTCTTCGGTGGAACTGAATATCCCTACTGGAAGAATAAGATGCGCATGCATCTTGAAGCCATTGACGTCGACCTATGGTATGTCGTCAAGGACGGCGTTCCCAAGGCTGGAGAAGGTGTCACTGCTGCTGATGTCAGGAAGTTCGTTCAACTGGACTCTACTGCCAAGAATATCATCTGTGGTCATCTGACCAAAGGACAGTATGGCCGTGTGAGTGCTTTGGAAACATCTAAGCTGGTCTGGGACTGGCTCTCCAAGGTCAATGAAGGCGTCTCAACCCAGAGAGATCAGAGAATCAGTGACCTTCACAACCTCTTCAACCGCTTCAAGTGAAATGACAATGAGAATGTCCAGCTCACATTTGACCGACTCACTAACATCGCAAATGAGCTTCAAGCCCTCGGCGCTACTGAGATCACCAAACATGAAGTCGTCAAGACACTACTGAGATCACTTGATAGTTCGTTTGACACCCTAGCCCTGATGATTCAAGAACGTCCCAATTTCAAGACACTCGATCCGTCTGACATAATTGAGAGGCTCAACACACATGAGTTTCAGCTTTCTGAGAAAAGATATATCTATGGTCCAAACTATGGGCGAACTCGTGCCTTGAAGGCAAAAGCTGTCTCCTCATCTGAAGAAGAATCTGACAGCAGTTCGGATGATCCTGAAGACATTGGAAGGGAACTTGCTATGCTTGTGAAGAAGTTCCAGAAATTCACCAAGAAGAAAAGTTTCAGAAAGTCTTCCCGATCAAGCTCAAGGAATGATGAAGCTTCTGCTCATGACTACAAGAAGAAAACATGTCACAAGTGCAAGAAACCTGGCCACTTCATCTCTGAGTGTCCGCAGTGGGACAATGAGAACAAAAAGAAGAAGAAGAGCAAGGAATATGACTCTGACGACAAGAAGAAGAAGAAATACTCAAAGTCTTCTTCCAAGTCTTCCTCAAAGTCTTCATCACACAAGAAGAGCTCATCTGGCAAGGCACGTGCGTTTGTTGTCAAGGAAATGGATTCAGAGGAGGAATCTACTTCTGAGGAGGCGGAGGTGGAGTCTGAGGAGGAGTCTGATTCAGGCGTCGCAAGTCTGGCTACAGCATACGTTGCCAAGTCCATCTTCAACACTGAAGACAATGACTTCATCACCGACACCGATGCAAATGACAAGGACTACTCCGCTTCTACCTACTGCTTCATGGCACGCGGTGCCAAGGTAAACACACGCACTACTCACTATCAAACATCTAGTGACGATGACTCTGATTGTGGTTCAAAACCCAGCTACAAAACACTTGCTAAAATTGCAACTGAACAACAGAAAGCTATGGAACATATTCAAAAACTGTTAGACAGAAGCGATGATCTGTTAGGTGCTGAAATGACTCGATCTGAATCCTTAATTGAAGACATAAAAAATCTTCACGTTAAGTATGAGGAACTTGAAAGTCGTCATGAAACTCTCTCACCAACTCATGAAAAGCTTTCCTATGATTATCTTCAAAGGAAGCAAGATCTTGAGAAATTGAGAGCGGCTCATGAAGATCTTCAAAAGGAAAACGAGTTACTTCGCGCCGAACAGATCAGCTCCACTCAGGAAGGATTTGCACCACCATGTCTTAAATGCATTGAGCGTGATAATGCTACTACTGTTGCTGAATGTTCTACTGCTGCTACTGTTGCAATATCTTCAACTGTTGATGTGGGAACTAACCCCTCTACGGAGGATTCCACTGCTATTGCTGATGAGAATGCTAGGTTGAAGACAATGCTTGAAACAGGGATGTACAAAAGTCTTAAAGGGCATCAGACACTATGTGATGTCCTCAAAAAGCAGATTTTGAACCGAAACCCGAGGAAAGAGGGTGTTGGGTTCGCAAGGAAAATGAATGTTGATGGCTCTTACTGGAAACCTGAGCAGTACCCCAAAACCACATGGGTTGCTGCAAAGGAATTTTCAGCAGATCCATCCACTCTATCTGGGTTCACTTGTGCTAACCCCATTGTCATTGATGAATCCTTTGATGCAAACTATAAACTGTTTAAGAATCAGAATGGTGAAGTGTTTGCCAGGTACATTGGTACTAACTTCAGGAATGGACTGCCTATGAAGAAGATCTGGGTTCTGAAAAGGAGTCTGGAGAATCTTCCCGTGAATGTCATCATGACACCTCACGTGAAGAAGACAAACCTCAGACCAAAGGCTTCATACGGTCCAAAGGCTTCATACAGACAGAGGACTCACCTGAGTCGCACTAACGCAAATGTTTTGCAGGGAAACCATACTCAGGCCTATGAATATGAGAGCGGTTCATCAAACCGCCATGTTCATAAGACCAAGAACTATTCTGCTTATTCTTATGAGTACTATTGTCCGCCTACAAGACTGTTTGCTAGGGCTCCAAAGCCAAAGTTCTCAGATGCTGCACTTAGACTTATTGCTTCTAAGCCACCCTTGAAGATGTGGGTGGCTAAGAAAGATTAACTCTCTTTTGCAGGGAAAGGTCTCCAGCAGAAAACCAAAATCGTCTGACGCTATTGCTGGGGACCTTAAACATCTTGTAGGGCGCAAGATCAAATGCCCGAATGGTCTTACTATGTACTTCGTTCCTGAATCGCTTGCTACTCTCCCTATTAGTCCTAATCTGGATCTAAGCTTTCATAACCCACTGGTTCGTCAAATGTTTTTGCTTCACAATTCTCTTCGTGAATCCTATCCCCCTAACTGCACTATAGGGTACGACACCAGCGTCTTCAGAATGGATTACTGATAGTGGATGTACGAATCACATGACTGGCAAAAGAAGCCTTCTTATGGACTCAACCTTACGTCCATCCGACAAGAGCCACATCACATTTGCTGACACTGGTAAAAGTAAGGTATTGGGTCTAGGTAGAGTTGCAATCTCAAGGGATCAACACATGGATAAAGTCATGCTTGTTGAATCCCTTGGCTTCAACTTAATGTCTGTCTCAATGCTTTGCGATTTAAACATGATCGTAATATTTGGGAAATATCATTGCCTTGTTCTAATGGAATCTGACAAGTCTCTAGTATTTGAAGGGTATCGAAAAGATGATTTGTACGTGGTAGATTTCTCAGCAGGACCACAGCTTGCCGTATGTCTTCTAGCAAAAGCTTCAGAATGCTGGCTCTGGCATCAGAGGCTTGGGCATGCTAGCATGAGGAACCTCCACACCCTGGCAAAGAAGAAGCATGTCATAGGCATCGAGGGCGTCAAGTTCAGGAAAGATCACTTATGCGGTGCCTGTGAGGCAGGAAAGATGACGAGGGCCAAACATCCCTTGAAGACAATCATGACCACTACTCGACCCTTCGAACTGCTTCACATGGATCTTTTCGGTCCCACTCATTACTCAACTCTTACTACTACTGCTTATCTCTATGGCTTTGTCATTATTGATGATTATTCTAGATATACTTGGGTGCACATAATCCTTTACAAGACTGAAGTGTAGGATGTCTTCAGACGCTTCGCCAATGGAGCAATGAACAACTATGGCGCCAAGATAAAGCATATCATAAGTGACAATGGCACTGAATTCAAGAACACTGGCCTTGATACATATCTTGATACCTTGGGCATCACACATGAATTCTTAGCCCCGTACACGCCACAGCAGAATGGGGTCGTCGAACGCAAGAACAGAACACTCATTGAGATGGCCAGAGCGATGCTAGATGAATACAAGACTCCAAGAAAATTCTGGCCTGAAGCCATTGATACTGCATGCCATACAATCAATTGTGTTTATCTTCACAAGCTTCTGAACAAGACATCTTATGAGCTCCTTACTGGCAAGAAGCCAAATGTCAGTTACTTCAGAGTATTTGGCGCCAGGTGCTGGATCAAGGACCCACATCACACCTCAAAGTTTGCACCAAAAGCACATGACGGTTTTATGCTTGGATATGGAAAGGATTCGCACTCCTATAGAGTCTTCAATCTCTTTCATTACAAAGTGGTTGAAACAGTGGATGTGCGGTTCGATGAGACCAACGGTTCACAAAGAGAGCACCTGCCGAATGTGCTAGATGAAGTTTCATCCAATGAATCAATCAAGCTAATGGGAACTAGAGAAATTATACCTTTTTAAGCTCATCCTAAAGAAGAACTTATCATCTCAGCACCTGATCAACATGAAGACAATGCTCAGCCTGAAGACATTCCTTCTAACAATGACAATGATCAGAAAGAGCAAAATCTTTGCCCTGTACATCCTCGTGTTGCCAATGAAGTGCAGATTGAAAGAATAATTGATAGCATCAATGCACCCGGTCCACTCACTCGTTCAAGGGCAACTCAGCTAGCAAATTTCTGTGGGCACTTCGCATTCGTCTCAATAACAGAACCCAAGAAAGTTGAAGAAGCCTTCATGGAACCTGAATGGATTCAAGCTATGCAAGAAGAGCTTCAACAGTTTGAGCTGAATAATGTATGGGAACTGGTCAAGCGTCCCGATCCTCGGAAGCACAACATAATAGGCACAAAATGGATATACCGCAACAAACAAGATGAGCACGGTCAAGTTGTCAGAAACAAAGCTCGTCTCGTTGCTCAAGGATATACTCAAGTGGATGACATTATGTTCGGCTGCACCAATCAGAAGTACAGTGAAGAGTTTGGATATATGATGCACGAGCAATATCAAATGTCTATGATGGGAGAGCTGAAGTTCTTTCTCGGTCTTCAAATACGACAGCAACACAACGACATCTTCATATCTCAAGAGAAGTATCTCAAAGATTGCTTGAAGAAGTTCGGTATGCAAGACTGCAAAGGCTTCACGACGCCAATGCCAGCCAAGCATCATCTGGGTCCTGACGACAATGGTAAAGAGTTCGATCAAAAGGTATACCGCTCCATGATTGGTTCTTTACTTTATCTATGTGCATCTAGGCCAGATATTATGCTTAGTGTTTGCATGTGTGCTCGATTCCAAGCGACACCAAAGGAGTCGCATCACTTAGTTGTGAAGCGAATTCTTCGATATTTGGCTCACACCCCAACTCTCGGATTATGGCATCCAAAGGGCTCAGAGTTTGATCTGGTTGGATTCTCGGATGCTGATTATGCTGGTGACAAGGTAGATCGCAAGTCTACATCAGGCACATGTCATTTCCTGGGACGATCACTTGTCTGTTGGTCTTCAAAGAAGCAGAACTGTGTATCTCTCTCCACTGCTGAATCTGAATACATTGTTGCTGGATCTTGCTGCGCTCAGCTTCTGTGGATGAAGCAAACACTCAAGGACTATGGCATTTATCTGAAGCAAGTGCCACTCTACTGCGACAACGAAAGTGCCATCAAGATTGCCAACAACCCAGTTCAGCACTCGAAGACAAAGCACATTGAAATTCGTCATCACTTTCTCAGAGATCATGTTGTGAAGGAAGATATTGATATCATACACGTCAACATTGAAGAGGAATTGGCAGATATCTTCACCAAGCCCTTGGATGAGAAGAGATTTTGCAAGTTACGGTGTGAGCTAAATATCCTGGAATCCTCAAATGTCCTGTGATCAGGCACACATCCTAACCCTTATGCATATTGATGACTTAGATGTGCAATACACGAAGTAAAGTATATCTTCAATCAATGAAGACATACATTCTAAGTGTGAATACATTAATGTGGAATTTGACTTCGGAGCGCCACGATAATTGTGCGTCGTGTCTGGGTCTAATACTTCCTATACGGTGGGTAACGCCACCACCAAATGTTCTATTTTGAAGTGTTTCACTCATGGCGTTACCTTGCTATGTCTTCACATTTGGTTTGGCTTCAATCTCAACATGTCTTCATGATTATCTTCACTATGTTGATTATATATATATACTAGTGTTCTGTCCTCTACAACATTCACTTATAGCTATGTCTTCTTGTTGAATCTTTTGAACTAAGTGAATGTGATCGGACCCTAACCTCTCTATGCTTTCTATCTCAAACTCTATCTCTCCAAATCATATGCATTCTATTGAAACTGTCGAATGTCTTCTCTGCGTCCTTGTCAGCAGAAGATACAGAGACAAACCTTAAGTCCGCTTTCAATGCTCATTCCTCCACATGAAACCCGGAGAAGTAGGAACGACCACCCGACAATCCAGGCGTGCGTGGGACGTGGAACAAACCCCAAAATTCTGCATGATGGCCATGTGTTCCTCAGATGTGAATCGCCAGGGGCACCTGTGTAATAACGCAGTGCCGCCCCTGTACCTATAAATAAACACTTCACGGCGGTCATTATCTCTTCTTACACTCTCGCACGAACCCTAGCGCCACCGCTAGCCCTCGACGACGCCGGCGACGAAGCGCTTCGCTGCCGCAACCTCTCCGACGCCGTCTTCACGCCGACTGCGGACATCGTCCTCTCCGCCGTCGCCGTAGGTGTCCTCCGTCGCCAAGTTTGGGCACGGAATATCGAACTGCTCGGCCTCATCTTCCACTCCGTCTAGCAGTTCTTAGAGTGGTAAATAAAACTTCCTTTTTACGGCACCGTTGATCCTATGGCTTTGTCACTTTCTACCACAAGCAGTTTCTATTCACACAAGTTAGATCTCTCTCATACTGCATCTCATAACATGCCTAGTATATTCACTTATGCTTCACAAAGTAGTTAGATTCCTCACTTGTACTGATCTCTGGATTCGTACAAATCTAGAACCAACTCCTTATCTATGAGTGCATGTCTTCGCACGATGAGGTCAATGTCTTCTAAACTAATTTATATTCAAAATCTTCTGAGAATGCATATGAACTCTTCCCCTTCCCTCGCACGTTAATGCTGTCACAGGTACATGTCCGTTGGAGAATCCCTTGGTTCTCATAGTCTACATTCATTTGCAGAATTCTTACATCATCATATCAATTCTCCCGAAGCCAGTTCCTGTCTGTCCAGCAAGCGAAAGCCCTTGAAGCCTTTGAACGTATTGAAGCCTTTCAGTTTAAAGTTCATGGCTTCAGAGAAATCAGCAAGGAAGGGTGGCAGGAAGCGTCATGGAGAAACATCAAGAGATCTGCCAGATGACCTCTCAGAACTGTACAAGACAGATCCTGAAGAGGATTACAATCAGCGCAAAACACGAATCCAATGGATTCGATGCTATTGGGCAGAATAGTGGTTCAAGTACAGATTTGTGACAAAGGAATATGCTGAAAAGAATGCCATCAAGCGACCATGGGGAGACATCCTCTACAAAAATCTTCAACCCAGGACCAGAGATCAAGCCATTGAACAAGGCTTCTATCCCTGCATGGTCCGTGGACCACAACCTGCGGTTGCTGACCCATCATCCCTGCTATGGTGTCATGACGACATTGTGTTCAAGCGCAACTTTCAGTTTGCCCAGAACTCAGCGAAGCAAAAAAAGAAGACATTGGGACTAGAGTTCAACCCTGGTCCTTCTACTCCAAGGGCTGACGGCACACGTGATGCAGAACCCAATGTCATCGGTCCTTTCTACAACCTTGAAGGTCTCATCACCCATATCTTGGTTCAAGGGACTGCAGTGAATGAGCCTGCAGCTGACGCTGAATCAGATGAAGCGCCTGCAGCGTCGAAGCCAAAGAAGTTGAAGAAGCCTAAAGCTTCAAAGCCTACCCCTTCACCAAAAATCTCCCAGGCGAAGCCACTGGCAACTGCACCTCCTGAAGACAGTGTGCAGTCTGAAGATTTATCACACATCTCCAAGCCCCAAAAGGTCAAGATGCCTCTGCCACACACCGGCCAAGAGCTAACAGCTGCTGCCATTCTGTGCAATGATGCCATTGATCTGTCAAGTGATGAAGATCTTGCAGATGACGCTTTTGAGCAACTCATCAAGAGCAAAGAAGAAGCAGAAATCTTCAATGATCTGCCTCTCTTTGATGTAACAATCATTCACAACTTCATTGATGAATGGTTTGACATGCCAAACATCAGCTTCGACGATCTACAACTACCCATTGGCCTCAGTGCCGCCTTCCATGGCGCCATTGCTTCAGAGTTAGCTATCGCCCAGCGCATTGTTGAACTGAAGTAGAAGATTGACTTTGAGAAATCTTAGTTCAAGAAGCATATGGCCAAGCTCAGCATGCAAGACGTGAAGAATTTCAAGATTATGCTGCACAAGCTCAAGGAAGCCTTTCTAAAGAAACATGCAGAAGCTCAGGGTTCTCGTGAGCGCATGAAGGTCCTGGCTGATAGGTGTGTGCAAGCCTACAATGAGGCTGAGAAGCGCAAGGCCCTTGGGCGTCCTGGCATCGACCCCAGGATGGCTGCCAAGAAGCAGAAGAAGCCCGCTATGGCTGAACCTGAAGCACCAAGGCAGGAGGCAGATCCCCTTGTCTTCCCAACTAGCATGACTGGCCCGAAGCCAAAGGCCAGGTCAACCGCTTCAGAACTGAAGAAGACCAGGACTGCTGAGGCTGAAGCAAGGAAGAGAAAACATCCTAAAGCCTCTGCTACTGCCCCCGTCAAGAAGAAAAGAAAGACCAAGAAGGAACAGGCTGCTCCCACAGAGCCCTTGATTGTTGAACCCATTTCCATGGTTCACCCCGACGCCGATCCACAAGAACGTCAACTGACTGTCCATGAGCCTGCTTTCATAAAGGCTCATGAAGCTGAAGACTTTCCAGCAGCTGATCCCATCACTGCTGAAGACATTGGTCATCATGACCATGTTGAATATGATGCAGCCCTTCCTCAGCTAGAACACCAACAGGTATCATCGCCTGTGCTAACGCACAGCGAACTCATTAGCATTGGTCGTCCACTAACGCCAATTGCACAGGATGCTTCATGGGCAGATCGCCCACAAGAGAATGAAGACTTTGAGGCCCAGCCAACAGCAACTCCACAGGTGTCACCCGCATTGCGCAGGCTTCGCAAAGGTCCAAGGCCTCAAGTCTCTGCTGAAGACAATCCGGCTGCATCAGCCGTGGAAGAAGAAGTCCCACAAGTTGTCACTCCCCTGTCCCACCAAGAAGCGGTTCTTGAGGAGAACGTGATCGTGACCGACCCTCCTGCTCGTCAAGTGGAGGTTGAACATTTTGGGGCTGCCACCACCAACACCACTGAAGCCACTGACGCTGTCATGGCTGAAGCTAATGTGGAGCCCTCACCAACAAAAGCACCAGAAGTCAGCGAAGCCACTGATCTCGCCGCTTCTGTTCCTGAGTCTGCTGCCGGTCCCCAGTTCGACTATCATGTTGAGCACAGGCCTCAGGTACAGAAGCCAATCCCAAGATTGCCAAGGTTCCCAGTTCCTGCATCAGCACCTGGCTCCTTCAATATCAATGGCTTCAGAGCAGACAACACATTCTTTAACAGCTCCAGGAACCCCTACTCCAGGGAAAGAATATCATCTGATCGGTTCTGGAGTTATCCGCAGCGAAGCTATTACTCATGCGTTCTTTACAACCAAGGTCGCATCTCCCCACACAAGCGCCTTGACATTGAAGCAATAGCTGGTCTGCCCTGTCTGGAAGAAGCTCTGGATTGCTTCAAAGAGGTTGGACTGCTGTCGTTCGTCACTGACCAAGAGCATTGGAATGAAGAGTTGCTGCTCCAATTCTATGCCACACTTCACATCCGCGGGTATAGCAGAGATCCGAAGACTTGGGTCCTGGAGTGGATGACAGGAAACGTTCATCACGAAGCCAAAGCCTTTGACATCATTGAGCTCACTGGTTTGCCCACTCCTGGCGATCTCTACGAGCATGGCTATCAGCTTCATAGTGAAGCTACTGAGAGCATCTTTCAGAAGACTGAACCTAATATGAGTCAGATGCTTAGTATGATGAAGCCATTGCCCCAAGATGCTGCTTATCCCACGGAGTTATTCGTTGAAGACCTTGAGTATCTGCCAAGAACCATTTATCACATCATAAGGCGAACTCTCTGGCCAATCAAAGGACATTCTCCCCATGCCAAGCTGGAAGGTGCAATGAAGACTTTGGTCTTCTACATTCTTCATGGAAAATGCTTCAATACACAGGATTTCTTCATTCGCCAACTTGCTGCATCTGGCTCTGATCTATTTGGTTTGAAGTTCTACGCCCCTTGGGTGATGCGGCTGATCAAACTTCACTCCGCTATCTCATATCAGCCCTCGGCCCGCAACCATCGGATCTTTTTGCCTGATGTGGATATGTCTATTGAAGCCATCTATCTTGAGCCTGCCAAGGAACCTCTCAGTCTTCAGAATGCAGAGAATCAAAGTTTCTCTCAGAACGTTGAAGGCGTTGAAGCCGTAACTCGTGTGTATCCTTTGGCTGGCACTACATGTGCACCGCATCCTGCTCTCACTGAAGCCACTGACAGTACAACTGCTCCACGACCCAAGAAGTGCACTCGTGTTCTTAATGACCGAGGGCTTCTTGTGGCTCTTCATCAGAAACAGGATAGGCATCATGACTGGCTGAAGCGTTAGATGCAAAGCCCCTTGGTGGATGTTAATCGCATTCGCAATCTTGCCACCAAGAATGCTTTTGTTGCCCATGAAACCTCTCGCCACACATGGAAAGGGCTAACGCTGATGTGTTCTGAAGATGATCTTCAAGAGGATGGCTTAACTGAGCGATTCAAGTTTGACTCCACACCTCCTCGAAGGGTAGTGCTGCGACGAACTCCATCCCTTGAAGACTCTGAGTTCTCTTCCTCTGCTGCAGCTGTGAATGCCAGAGTGATCGAGGATGAAGATGATGCTACTTCACCGCCACTTCCTTGAGCATGCTTCAACTCTGCTCCAAGCTCTTCTGCACCGCCAAACACCACCAATGACCCTGCTGCTTCACCTACTCCTCATGGGAACGAGTAGATGCTCTATATCTTCAAACCTTTTTGGTCCTTCTGACAAAAGGGGGAGAAGCATATGAGTTTGATAGTCTTCAAGTGGGTCCATATGGGCGGGTTCTTTATATTTTGCTTCGTGCTTACAACTCTCGTTTTGCTACATTTGGTTCTTTGAGTTGTAACACTTAAACTCGATGGTCGTCTGCTACTTATTTGCCACCTTGTGTTGCGATGATAAATTCCGCATGTGCGACGATAAATTCCGCACTTAGATCATTCTGCAGACGTCCATTTTCCATTATGCATGTCATTATCTTCATATACTTTCACATGCATAGTGGATTGTCATCATAAGTTGAAGTGGATCTCCACAAGTACAACCTGCCATGTGCATTCGCATTCCAAAAGCAAATTACTTATATGCACATCTTCAGGGGGAGCCCTTGCAACTTATGAAGACAATTCCTTATCCTTTAAAATTTCGCAGATTATATTCCCCGTTGAAAGCTTCAACTAGTTTGTCATCAATCACCAAAAAGGGGGAGATTGTAAGTGCATCTAGTGCCACCCCTAGTTGGTTTTGGAGTATTGACGACAAACCTAGTTGAGGGACTAATGTGTTTATGAGAATTGCAGGATAACACAGGTAGAAGTCCCTCATTGATTCGGTTTTCCTACCAGAGATGACCCCTCAAAATGTATGAAGACATTGAAGCCAAAGGTGGTATAAGAAGATATTCACATTGAAGACTATGACAAGAGAAGACACCGCATGAAGCCTATGGAGCTCGAAGACTTAGATCTTTCATAGTTCTTTTTCTTCTGTGTTGAGTCATAGGAACCACTGTACTGTTAAGTGGGGTCCAAGAGAACCAGCCAGAATGACTGAAGTGATGCTTAAACAAAACCTATGTCTTCAAGTGAAGACTTTGAGAGCGAATCTTGTCCAGACCGGACAAGTCAGCTTTGCTTGTAGCCCAAGTAAAGTTGCCGTGTGAGTTTGAAATCTGACAATTGGAACACGTGTCAGTTCCTTAGTGACCCAGGGTCATTTCAGACAAATCAGGTCGGGTTGCCAAGTGGCTATAAATAGCCCACCCCCTACAACCATAAACGGTTGGCTGCTCAGATTCAGAGTACGGCTTTTTTCATTTGAGAGCAACCCACCTCGAAGCCTTTGAGAGAGAATTCCTTGCGAGGATAAAGCCCTAACCACCCAGAGCCAAAGAGAATTAGGTATCACTTAAGTCTTCTTGTCTGTGTGATCTGAAGACTTATTACACTTGAGGACTGTGCATCCTCCAGCCGGTTAGGCGTCGCTTTCTGAGCATCCAAGAGACACTGTGGATTGCCGGTGAACAAAGTCTATGAAGGTTTGGGAGTCTACCTTTAAGACTTACCAGAGTGATTGGGCAAGGTTTGTGTGACCTTAGCTCAAGGGGAATACGCTAAGGACTGGGTGTCCTGAGCTGCGTGTTCAGGACTGGGTGTCCAGGACTGTGTGTCCTAAGGTTTAAATACCTAGCCGCCCTACCCAGACGTACAGTTGTCACAGCAACTGGAACTGGTCCAACAAATCATTGTCTTCAGCAAGTCATTGGTTTCATCTCCCCTTCCCTTTACTTACTGTTACTCCTTGTGAAGTCATTGTATGTTCGCACTATCTTTTGCCTTCACTGAGTGACTGCGTGTTCTGTGTGGCTTCACAATATCTTCCTACCTGATCCTTACTACATTGCTAGTATTAGTCATTGTGCTTTCACTCTATTGAATACTTGACTATGGCTTGTCTAGTGTAGTCTACCTTTCGCTGCAGGGTAATAGGTTTATTTCTATCATTTGTCTTCATAACTCCCACGTTTTGAAGACTTTCATAAAAATCGCCTATTCACCCCCCCTCTAGTCCATATAACGCACTTTCACTTGTGGTGGAAGATGATCTTGTGTCCCCTTGAAGGAAATAGGATCATACTTCTCTTGTTCAGGAACAAACTTCATCTTGGGGTATTGATCTTCTTCCCACTCAACTCCATTGGCATTGAACTTTCTTTCAAAACCAACACCTTGATTCTTCCGGTGCCTTCCTAGCTTGCGTACAATTTCCTCAAATTGCTTACTCCCGTCAAGGCTCTTGTAAACACCTTTCTCTACAATTCCCTTCAATAAGCTATTTTCTTGCTCAAGCGAAACTTGACTAAGAGAATCATTAGTGGAATCAAGAGAACTACTAGAAGCAACAATATTGGATTTAACATGATTATTGTTACTACTAGAAGAAGAATCTTTCTTACTCCTGTTGCTAGATTTTACTTGTGGCATGTAAGTAGACAAGAGTAAACGCCTGGCAATGTAAGAAGAACTTTTCTTACGAAGATCATCATTGATTACTTTTAAGAACCCATGCTCACTCTAGATTGAGTTTTTCAAAGTGTAGCTTCTCATGAGTCTTTTAAAGTTCTCAATGATCTTCTAAGGTAGTTTCATGAGATAACTTAAGAGTGTTTAGTTCTTTAGTTAGACGATCATTCTCCTTCTTATCATTGTCAATTGTTTTATCTTGATTAGCATGACTAATAGCAAGTTCATCATAGTTTTCATAACTAGAGTTGTCAACAAGTAAATCATCATCACCTAGCAAATCATCTTCATCACTATTGAAATCAACATACTCGGGTGTGATACCTTTGGGCCTTTAGCCATTAAGCATCTTCCAATTCCTTCATTTGGCGAGTCAAATATGTCATAGGAGTTGGTTGACACAAGTGCTAGACTTGCAACACCTTCATCTTGAGTATATTTGGAGTGAGAGTGACAACTTCTCTCGGAGTGGTTGTCGGAGTCAGAACTGGATACCCATTCACCAACATGAGCTTGATGTCTTCGTTTTGTATAGCTCCTTGATGACTTGTCCTTCCTTCCTGAATCCTTGCTTCCGCGAGAGGTTCTTCGTTCATGACGATAATCTCTACTCCTTCTCTCTTTCTTGGAGGTGATTCTTCTCTTCTACTTCTCCTTGAATCATTTATGGATCCTCATCCTCTTGCTAATCTTTTTGAGAGATCCAATTATGATGAACCAATTTCTAGTGAGTTTTGTGCATTAGATTATCTTTATGAAGTTTTGCTTGAAGTTCGTGAATCAAAAAATTGTGTTGAATAAATTTGAAGTGATTCACGATAGCTCCTTGAATAGAAGGCATGATTGCAATGGTTTTACTATAAATTCTATTAATGTCAATTGGGTTAATGATATGCAAAACCTTATGCTTGGGGATGCTAATTTTAATATGTCTACTACTTGTTGCAATGATCATGATTGGGGTGATTCTTCTTATGATCTTGAAAATTTATTTAAGCCCCGTGACAAATATGAGATTGATAATAATGTTTGCAATAATATTGAAAGTGGGTTTGGAAGAGTGTCAACTTTAGATCCCACATATTTGGAGAATGTTCAATCTTATGAAATTTTTGATAAAAGTGGGTTTTGAGAGGTCATGACTTTAGTTAATGTTAATCCCACTATTTTGGAAGAGTGTCAACTTCGCATGCATGTGGATCGTGTTGAGATTATGTTATGTGATAGCTATATTGCTGAATTTGCTTATGATCCTACATGTAACTATTATGAGAGAGGAAAATATGGTTGTAGAAATTTTCATGTTACTAAATTACCTCTCTTCATGTTGAGATTGCTATCATCTTTTTCTTCTTCCTTGCATATGCTAGTTTTTGCTTGCCTTGATAATTTGTTTGCATATAAAACGCCTATGCATAGGAAGTATGTTGGACTTATATGTGCTTTTCACATGTTTTGTGATGCTCTCTTTGTGCTTAAATTCTTGTCATTCATGTGAGCATCATTGAAATCTCAATGCTTAGCTAAGGGCTTTAAACAATAGCGCTTGTTGGGAGGCAACCCAATTTAATTTTTGTTTTTCCTTTTTAGGTCCTGGTTTGCAATAAAATAATTCATCTAGCCTCTGGTTAGATGTGGTTTTGTGTTTTAGTTAGTGCTTGTGCCAAGTAAGACCTTTGGGATTGCTTACGGTGATAGTTGATATGATCTTGCTGAAAAATAGAAACTTTTGCACTCAAGAAAACAATTCTCATTTTTAACAGAAACGTGATAAAATACTGATTCTTTTTGCAGATGATTAATAAGAAAATTTCTTAGGTTTTCCTAAGTTTTCATAATTTGTGGAGTTACATAATTATTCGATAGTTACATATTTCTACATATTGTTCTGTTTTTGATAGATTCTGTTTTCTATGTGTTGTTTGCTTTTTTTGATGACTCTATGGATAGTATCGGGGGGTATGAACCATGGATAAGTTGGAATACAATAGATATTACACCAATATAAATAAACAATTAGTTCATAACAGTACCAAAAGTGGTGATTTATTTCATTATACTAATGGATCTTATGAGATTTTCTGTTGAGTTTCGTGTTGTGAAGTTTTCAAGTTTTTGGTAAGGATTTTATGGACTATGGAATAAGGAGTGGCAAGATCCTAAGCTTGGGGATGCCCCGGAAGGCATCCCCTCTTTCGTCTTCTTCTATCGGTAACTTTACTTGAGGTATATTTTTATTCAGCACATGATATGTGTTTTGCTTGGAGCGTCTTGTATGATTTGAGTCTTTGCTTTTTAGTTTTCCAAAATCATGCTCATTGTACACACCTTTTGAGAGGGACACACATGATTCGTGATTTACTGGAATACTCTATGTGCTTCACTATCTTTTGATCGAGGCAATTTTGCTCTAGTGCTTCACTTATATCTTTTTAGAGCACGACGGTGGTTTTATTTTATAGAAATTAATGAACTCTCATGCTTCACTTATATTACTTTGAGAGTCTTTAAATAGCATGGTAATTTTCTCTGGTTATAAATTTAGTCCTAATATGATAGGCATCCAAGAGGTATATAATAAAAACTTCCATATAAAGTGCATTGAATACTATGAGAAGTTTGATTCCTTATGATTGTTTTGAGATATAAAGATGGTGATATTAGAGTCATGCTAGTGAGTAATTGTGAATTTGAGAAATACTTGTGTTATGGTTTGTGAGTCCCATAGCATGCACATATATGGTGAACCGTTATGTAACAAAGTTGGAGCATGAGATATTTTTTGATTGTCTTACTTATGAGTGGTGGTCGGGGACGAGCGATGGTATTTTCCTACCAATCTAGCCCCCTAGGATCATGCGCTAAGTACTTTGTTTTGATGACTAATAGATTTTTGCAATAAGTATGTGAGTTCTTTATGACTAATGTTGAGTCCATGGATTATATGCACTCTCACCGTTCAACCATTGCTAGGCTCTCTTGTGTCGTGCGACTTTCGCCGGTACGTTAAACCCACCATATACCTTCCTAAAAATAGCCACCATACCTACCTATTATAGCATTTCCATAGCCATTCTGAGATATATTGCCATGGAAGTTTCCACCATTCCATTTATTATGACACACTTCATCATTGTCATATTGCTTTGCATGATCATGTAGTTGACATCGTATTTGTGGCAAACCACATTTCATCATTTTATACATGTCACTCTTGAGTCATTGCACATCCCAGTACACCGCCGGAGGCATTCATATAGAGTCATATTTTGTTCTAGTATCAAGTTGTAATTTTTGAGTTGTAAGTAAATAAAAGTGTGATGATATTCATTATTAGAGCATTGTCCCATGTGAGGAAAAAAAGAGAAGGCCAAAATAAAAAATAGAAGGCCCACAAAAATGAGAGAAAAAGAGAGAAGGGGCAATGTTACTATATCCTTTTCCACATTTGTGCGTCAAAGTAGCACCATGATCTTCATGATAGAGAGTCTCCTATGT
This sequence comes from Triticum dicoccoides, assembly GCF_002162155.2. Taxonomy (NCBI): domain Eukaryota; kingdom Viridiplantae; phylum Streptophyta; class Magnoliopsida; order Poales; family Poaceae; genus Triticum; species Triticum dicoccoides. Next base: position 250,660,986 of record NC_041384.1, on the reverse strand, counting down.
TGTCACTTTCATATACTAGTGGGAATTTTTCATTACAGAACTTGGCTTGTATATTACAACGATGGGCTTCCTCAAATTGCCCTAGGTCTTCATGAGCAAGCAAGTTGGATGCGCACCCACTTAGTTTCTTTCTGAGCTTTCATATACTTATAGCTCTAGTGCATCCGTTTCATAGCAATCCCTACTCACTCACATTGATATCTATTGGTGGGCATCGCCATAGCCCCTTGATACGCCTAGTTGATGTGAGACTATCTCCCTCTTTTTGTCTTCTCCACAACAACCTTCTACCACCTATAGTGCTATGTCCATGGCTCAGGCTCATGTATTGCGTGAAAGTTGAAAAAGTTTGAGAACGTCAAAAGTATGAAACAATTGCTTGGCTTGTCATCGGGGTTGTGCATGATTTGAATATTTTGTGTGATGAAGATGGAGCATAGCCATGCTATATGATTTTCTAGGGATAAGCTTTCTTTGGCCATGTTATTTTGAGAAGACATAATTGCCTTGTTAGTATGCTTGAAGTATTATTGTTTTTATGTCAATATTAAACTTTTGTTTTGAATCTTACGGATCTAAACATTCATGCCACAATAAATAAAATTACATGGATAAATATGTTGGGTAGCATTCCACATCAAAAAGTTCTGTTTTTATCATTTACCTCCTCGAGGACGAGCAGGATTTAAGCTTGGGGATGCTTGATATGTCTCCAACATATCTATAATTTTTAATTGTCCCATGCTATTATATTATCTGTTTTCAATGTTTTATAAGCATTAATATGCTATTTTATATTATTTTTGGGACTAACCTATTAACCTAGAGCCCAGTGACAGTTCATGTTTTTCCCTGTTTTTGAGATTCACAAAAAAGGAATACCAAACGGAGTCCAAACGGAATGAAACCTTCGCGATGATTTTTCTTGGACCAGAAGACACAAGGAGACTTGGAGATGAAGTTGGAGGAGACATGAGGTGTCCACAAGGACGGAGGGTGCGCCCAGGGGGGTAGGCCACTCCCCCACCCTTGTGGACCCCCCGTGCACCTCCTGACCTAATTCTTTTGCCTATATATTCCCAAATATTCCCAAACCACCAGAGGCATCGACGAAAACACTTTTCCACTGCCGCAACCTTCTGTACCCATGAGATCCCATCTAGGCACCTTTTCCGGCACCCTGCCGGAGGGGGATTCAGTCACGGAGGGCTTCTACATCAACTCTGTTGCCCTTCCGATGAAGTGTGAGTAGTTTACCACAGACCTACAGGTCCATAGCTAGTAGCTAGCTGGCTTCTTATGTCTCTTTGATTCTCAATACCATGTTCTCCTTGATGTTCTTGGAGATCAATTCGATGTAATATTTTTTTGCTGTTGTTTGTCGAGATCCGATGAATTGTAGATTTATGATCAGCTTATCTATGATTATTATTTGAATCTCCGCTGAATTCTTTTATGCATGATTTGATATCTTTGTAATTCTCCTCGAACTATCGGTTTGGTGTTACCAACTAGATTGGTTTTTCTTGCAATGGGGAAGTGCTTAGCTTTGGGTTCAATCCTGTGGTGTCCTGTCCCAGTGGCAGTAGGGGCAGCAAGGCATGTATTGTATTGTATTGTTTCCATGGAGGATAAAAATGTGTTTTCATCATGTTGCTTGAGTTAATTCCTCTACATCATGCAATCTTACTTAATGCGTTACTCTGTTCTTCATGAACTTAATACTCTAGATGCAGGCAGGAGTCAGTCGATGTGTGGAGTAATAGCAGTAGATGCAGAATCGTTTCGGTCTACTTGACACGGATGTGATGCCTATATTCATGATCATTGCCTTAGATGTCGTCATAACTTTGCGCTTTTCTATCAATTGCTCGGCAGTAATTTGTTCACCCACCGTATTATTTGCTATCTTGAGAGAAGCCTCTAGTGAAACCTATGGCCCCCGGGTCTATTTTCCATCATATAAGTTTGCGATCTACAATATTAGTTTCTGATCTACTATTTTTGCAATATTTTACTTTCGATCTATAAACTAAAAATACCAAAAATATTCACTTTACCATTTATCAATCTCTGTCGGATCTCAGTTTTGCATGTAACCGTGTAGGGATTGACAACCCCTTTATCGCGTTGGGTACAAGTTGTTTGATTGTTTGTGCAGGTATTCGGTGATTTGTGTGTGGTATCCTACTAGATTGATACATTGGTTCTCAAACTGAGGGGAATACTTATCTCTACTTTGCTGGATCACTCTTTCCTCTTCAAGGGAAAAATCAACGCAAGCTCAAGAAGTAGTAGGAAAAATTTCTGGCGCCGTTGCCGGGGAGATCTATGCCAAGTCAACACATACCAAGTAGCCATCGTAAACTCCCATCTCTTGCATTACATTATTCGCCATTCGCCTCTCGTTTTCCTCTCCCCCACTTCTAAAACGATTTTCGAATTGTTTTGCCCTTTTCTTCGCCCTTCTTTTGTTCTTCGTTTCATTTGCCCTTATGTCTTACTTGGTTTGTTTGCTCGTTTGCTTGGTATAATTGTGTTTATTGAAAATCAAAAACAAAGTTTATGGATCCTCATGCTCTTTCTAATCTTTTTGAGAGATCCAATTATGATGAACCAATTGCTAGTGAGTTTTGTGCATTAGATTGTCTTTATGAAGTTTTGCTTGAAATTTGTGAATCTAAAAATTGTGTTGAAGAAATTTATGATGTGATTCATGATAGCTCCTTGAATAAAAGGCATGACTGCAATGGTTTTACTTTAAATTCTATTAATGTCAATTGTGGTAATGATATGCAAAACCCTAACCTTGGGGATGCTAATTTTTCTATGTCTACTACTTGTTTCCATGATCATAATTGGGGTGATTCTTCTTATGATCTTGAAAATTTATTTAAGACCCGGGACAAATATGAGATTGATAACAATGTTTGCAATAATATTGAAAGTGGGTTTTGGAAGAGTGTCAACTTTCCATCCGACATATTTGGAGAATATTCAATCTGATGAAATTTTTGATAAAAGTGGGTTTGGAGAGGTCATGACTTTAGTTAATGTTAACCCCACTATTTTGGAAGAGTGTCAAGTTCGCATGCATGTGGATCGTGTTGAGATTATGTTATGTGATAGCTATATTGTTGAATTTGCTTATGATCCTACATGTAATTATTATGAGAGAGAGAGAGAGAGGAAAATATGGTTGTAGAAATTTTCATGTTACTACCTCTCTTCATGTTGAGACTGCTATCATCTTTTTCATCTTCCTTGCATATGCTAGTTTTTGCTTGCCTTGATAATTTGTTTGCTTATAAAATGCATGTGCGTAGGAAGTATGCTAGACTTAGATGTGCTTGTCACGTGTTTTGTGATGCTCTCTTTGTGCTTCAATTCTTGTCTTTCATGCGAGCATCATTGAAATCTCAATGCCAGCTAAGGGCGTTAACCAATAGCGTTTTTTTTGACAGAAAGACTGTAAGGGATCCCCCTACAGTATAATTGGTGCAAAAAACCCAAAATGCAAGTACCAAGCCTTGAACCTTAGTGGGTGGGAAAGCATCAACCCCTTCCCACCACTAGGATATGCCTTAGTCTGCAACAATAGTGCTTCTTGGGAGGTAACCCAATTTTTTTTCCTTTTTAGGTTCTGTTTTGCAATAAATAATTCATCCAGCCTATGGTGAGATGTGTTTTTGTGTTTGAATTAGTGTTTGTGCCAAGTAAGACCTTTGGGATTGCTTACAGTGATAGTTGATTTGATCTTGCTGAAAAATAGAAACTTTTGCCCTTAGGAAAACAATTCTCATTTTTAACAGAAGCGTGATAAAATACTGATTATTTTTTAGGAAGGTTAATAAAGAAATTTCTTAGCTTGTCCTATTTTTTTCAGAATGTTTGGAGTTACAGAAGTGTTCGAGGGTTACATATTGCTAGACTATTCTGTTTTTGACAGATTCTGTTTTCTATGTGTTGTTTGCTTATTTTGATGACTCTATGGATTGTATCGGGGCGTATGAACAATGGATAAGTTCCAATGCAGTAGATATTACACCAATATAAATAAAGAGTGAGTTCACAATAGTACCAAAAGTGGTGATTTATTTTCATATACTATCGGAGCTTATGAGATTTTATGTTGAGTTTTGTGTTGTGAAGTTTTCAAGTTTTGGGTAAGGATTTGATAGACTATGGAATAAGGAGTGGCAACAGCCTAAGCTTGGGGATGCCCAAGGCACCCCAAGGTAATATTCAAGGACAACCAAGAGCTTATCTATGAATATTATTTGCATCTCCTCTGAATTCTTTTATGCACGATTTGATATCTTTGTAATTCTCTTCGAACTATCGGTTTGGTTTGGCGAACTAGATTGGTTTTTCTTGCAAAGGGAGAAGTTCTTAGCTGTGGATTCAATATTGCAGTGTCCTTTTCTAGTGACAGTAGGGGTAGGAAGGCACATGTTGTATTGTTGGCATCGAGGATAAAAAGATGGGGTTTTCATCATATTGCTTGAGTTAATTCATCTACATCATGTCATCTTACTTAATGTGTTACTCTATTCTTCATGAACTTAATACTCTAGATGCAGGCAGGAGTCGGTCGATGTGTGGAGTAATAGTAGTAGATGCAAAATCGGTTCGGTCTACTTGAACGGAGGTGATGCCTATATTCATGATCATTGCCTTAGATATCGTCTTAACTTTGCGCTTTTCTATCAATTGCTCGGTAGTAATTTGTTCACCCACCATATTATTTGTTATCTTGAGAGAAGCCTCTAGTGAAATCTATGACCCCCGGGTCTATTTTCCATCATATAAGTCTCTGATCTACAATATTAGTTTCCGATCTACTATTTTTGCAATCTTTTACTTTTCGATCTACAAACTAAAAATACCAAAAATATTTACTTTACCGTTTATCTATCTCTATCAGATCTCACTTTCCCAAGTAACCGTGAAGGGATTGACAACCCCTTTATCGCGTTGGGTGCAACTTGTTTGATTGTTTGTGTAGGTATTCGGTGATTTGTGTGTGGTCTCCTACTTTATTGATACCTTGGTTCTCAAACTGAGGGAAATACTTATCTCTACTTTGCTGCATCACCCTTTCCTCTTCAAGGTAAAAACCAACACAAGCTCAAGAAGTAGCACCGGCCTCTCTGCTCGTGGGCCTCTGCCGGGGGAGATGCTGATTCCCGCCAACACCTATGGGGATAGGGCCCCTTTCGGTTCGGTGGGGGGGCGGAGAGCGCGCAAAGAGAGGATCGAGGCAGTGCACGCGGGGCGATTTTTTACCCAGCTTCGGGCCGCACGGATGCGTAAAACCCTACTGCTGCTTGTTTGTGTATATTAGACTCTTTCTTAGGAGCGATGGACGCTGCCAGACTGAGCGTGAGAGTGCTCTTCTGAGTTCCCGAAATGCGGAACCCCCTTGAAAATGCGGAACCTCTTCTACGTTGCCCTTGGGCCTCCTTTTATACTCAAGGGGTCACCGACAGGGAGCAACGCAGACAGGAAGGGTAAAACCGGAAAAAGGATGTGGTAGGTATAGCTACCGCTACTGTGGATACAGTGTACCCTACCTAACTCTGACGGCAGGGGACAAGGGCATTAAATGCCTGTCTGAGTCTCCTAAACAGTGCAAAAGGTGACCGTTAGGAGTGCCACCGTTTGCCACGATGGGCTTCCCTTCATCTCCGCTTGCCACCACGTTACCCTAGCTGCGCGGCCTCCCGCCACGTGCGCTCTGGGAGAGTCCCAGAGCGACACGTTAGCAGGTGAGCTGGAGCGCGGGCACGCAGTGGGAGTTTCCCGCGGCAAGCTCCTTGCCGCGGCCGTCGTCTTGTCGCTTCCGGAAGCTTGTCGCTCGCCGGATCTTGCCGGGGCGCAGGGCGCGTCGCGGCAAGCTTTCTTGGTATGTCTTGCATGGTCTTCCCGGCAAGCTCCTCTTGCCAGGGTCTCGTCTCTTCCCGGTAAGCTCCCCTTGCCGGGGCCTTGGTTGGCCTTCCCGACAAGCTCCTCTTGCCGGGGCCTTGGCTTGAGTACTTTGTTATTGAATGGTCTTTAAG
>NC_041384.1:250652007-250654547 GCF_002162155.2 Triticum dicoccoides | reverse complement strand
GGGCTGCAATTGCCCGTGCTTGAGTTCGGGGTAATAGGGTACCCCTACTCTAGTACACCGACAGGAGCCCCCGGGCCTGGGCCATACACGGTGCCGAGCGCTGTTGGGCCAGGCCCAAAACAGTGCACGGGCACGCGCGGCCTAGGTCACGCCGAATCTAACTCCGCTCCCACCGCGCACGCCCAGAACGGCACGCGTCAAACGCGGCGTCATGGGAGAGATCGTGGGGCTAAGCCTCCCGAGCATGCGTCAGGCCATGATGATGGAGGTGGTTCACGCCCGCCTCCTTAAATGGGGGTAGGTGCGAGGGCGTGGTGTATTTACTGGATGGAGCCGGTGCGTGGTTTTCGGGACGTCCACTCCCTGCGTTCACGGGGTAGAATGATGCCGCCTCATCTGTCGCCTCAGTTCTGCACCCCTGCCACGCGTCCCCCATGCGTTTGGGGTAACGGATGGTGGAGTGGGAAACTGGGCCGTCGCGAGCGGGTCGGCCCCGACTCCCTGCCCTTCTCGTGCCTTGATTCGCCGAGCGGGGCGGCCGAGCCCCCACCTCGCTCCTTTATAAAGAGCGGGATGGGAGCACAGAAGCCCTCACTCTCTCATCTTCTCTTTTCTTCAGCTTCTGCTCCCCTTTCTCTCCTCTGCCATGGAGAAAGGGAACCCAGGCCCTTCATCGGTGGCGGCGAGGGTCGCCGCCCGACAGCGCATCTCTCCCTCTTCCACGCCTGTGGTGGCAGAGCCAGCCATGAGGGGATGAGGGAGGGGGCGAGGCCGCGGACGAGGTCGAGGACGGGGTCGAGGCGCTCGGGGAAGAGGCGGACGGGGCGGCACGTCAGCTTCACCTCCGCCGGCGGCTTCTCCCCCCATGGCGGTCCATATAGGGGACGACCCTTGCGAGTTCTTTGTTAGGCTGCGCCGGGCTCCTCGTCGTCGCCTCCGTCTTCCTGCTCCGTTTGCGCGCACGATGGAAGTGGAGCCGCCCGAGACGCTGAGGCTGCACATGAGGGGCTGTGGGATCAGCGGCACGCGAGTCCGCGTTGCATTCCCAGCCCCTAATGTGATGTATCTTGATCGAGGGTGGAAGACATTCGCCCGCATCCACAGCTTGACGGAGGGGTTTACCCTCCATTTTAAGTTGATGGAGGGTGATCTCCTCTCCGTCAAGGCCTTCGGGTGCTTCGGCACTCGGTCGAAGTGCTGCGTGGACAGCTCCTCCGACAGCGAAGGCTCCTCCTCGAGCGAGAGCGACGAGGAGGGGAGCGATAGCGACGACGAGGGTAGCGGGCGGCGGAGTAGAGGGTCCGACTAGGCGTCGGGCGCCGCCTTGCTCGGCACCGGCGACCCCATCATCCGCGTCGCCGGCTTCTTGAACTCGCCGGGGTCGTCTCCTTGGGCGGCTGGAGTAGGGAGGCTGCGGAAGGGGAAGAGTGCGGGCGACAAGGCCGTCAAGCCGGAGTACGGGGGCGTGGTGCTCTCGACAGCGTGCTGACGTCCCGTCGCCCCGTCTTCGAGCCCCGCTTCCGGCGTCGCTGTCGCCGTTCAGCCTTCGGACGGCCCCCGGGATGTTCCCTTGGTGTCTTCTGGCACCCGTAGCTCGCCTAGGCACTCCTTTTGCCCTTTTCGCCTCCTTGACCTGCCTCCTGAAAAGGGGGACAGGAAAGGGATTACGGGCATCTTATCTTTTTAGTTTGTAAGCCTTTGGGCCTTAGCTGTATCTAGAACTTGTAATCCTCTCTTTCATGTTTTTCATCCTCTATGGACTGTACTTGAGTGGGATGTTTTTAATGAAAAGGGAATGTTTGCCGGGTTGCTTGTCTCGCGAGTTAAACCCACGCCAAGGAACAAATCCTTGGTATCCCTCAGACAGACAATTTCTCTCCCGGCAACAGACCCTGCCGCCTTCCCACGTCGCTCGACCTTTCTCACACTTTTGACGGAGATAGGAACGAGGTGGTGCGGTATCCTCATTCCATCCCTTTGCTGCCGCGACTACGACCAATCTTGGCCCCGAGGACGAGCCCCAGGGCCTAGAGTCGGGGGAGCATGGCAGTTTCCGGGGAGGAACGTGGGTTTGCTTTCCCTAGTCCATAAGAGGATGCATGATGAGGGACAAAAAAAACTTATCTGATAGTGCAGCCCCCGGCAACTCTGATTTGCCGTGGACGATTCTTGGCACTCATAGCCCCCAGCGATACTGGCCTGCCGGGAAGGCTTTTATCTTCAGCAGAGAACTTTGATGTTCTCGATGCCGGCTTCCGGCAAGCTGGTTGCCAGGAAGACTTTCATCTTCGGCGGAGAACTTTGACGTTCTCGATGCTGGCTTCCGGCAAGCTGGTTGCCAGGAAGACTTTTATCTTTAGCAGAGAACTTTGACGTTCTCGATGCCGGCTTCCGGCAAGCTGGTTGCCAGGAAGACTTTTATCTTCAGAAGAGAACTTTGACGTTCTCGATGCCGGCTTCCGGCAAGCTGGTTGCCAGGAAGACTTTTATTTTCAGCTGAGAACTTTGACGTTCTCGATGCCGGCTTCCGGCAAGCTGGG
>NC_041384.1:250649295-250651564 GCF_002162155.2 Triticum dicoccoides | reverse complement strand
GGCAAGCTGGTTGCCAGGAAGACTTTTATTTTTAGCAGAGAATTTTGACATTCTCGATGCTGGCTTCCGGCAAGCTGGGTGCCAGGAAGACTTTCATTTTCAGCAGAGAACTTTGACGTTCTCGATGCCGGCTTCCGGCAAGCTGGTTGCCAGAAAGACTTTTATTTTCAGCAGAGAACTTTGACGTTCTCGATGCCGGCTTCCCGCAAGCTGGGTGCCAGGAAGACTTTCATTTTCAGCAGAGAACTTTGACGTTCTCGATGCCGGCTTCCGGCAAGCTGGTTGCCAGGAAGACTTTTATCTTTAGCAAAGAACTTTGACGTTCTCGATGCCGGCTTCCGGCAAGCTGGTTGCCAGGAAGACTTTGGGCGAAGAACTTCGTCGCTCTTGACACCGGCTCCCGGCAGGATCGTTGCCGGAAAGGCTTATGGCGAAGAGCGTCGTCGTTCTTGACGCCGGAGATATTGGCCTTAAGGGCGTTGCCAGCCCCCGGGCCATAACTGCGTTCAAACATAGCAAGTGATTAGCATCCGAAGTGCACTCAACTTGCTCGCGAATTTCGACTTCTGCTGCATATTCCCTGTGCCTGCCGGAATGCTTTCCGGTGCGTATGATCCAGCCAATAGCGCTTGAGGGAATGGGCCCTTAGCGGCTATTCGGGAACAACGCCTCCCGGAAAGGTTTACCTTCTTCATTCTAGCACAACCGCACAAGTTGCCGAGCGGACTCGAGGCAATCATGGAGCGCAACTAGTCCCGAGAAGGCTCCTTGGCACACAGGTCCGTGCAGAAATCTTAAGTAAATAACGCATGCTATTTTCCTGTTCAACCCCTCTTTGTACGTCCACCCTACGCTTTCTAGGGAAACTTGCCGGTGCAGGCACCTTTGCCGCGAGCGCCGAGTGCGGAACTTCAGCAGCCTGCTAGCGGGGTCGCTACCGACAAGTAATCTCGTCGCAACTAGCTGCAGCTCGCTTAAGTTGTTGAGCGGACTCGAAAACAAAGTAAGGGCGCTAGCGGCTCACTTAAGTTACTGAGCGGACTCGAAGCAAAGTAAGGGCGCTAGCAGCTCGCTTAAGTTGTTGAGCGGACTCGAAACAAAGTAAGGGCGCGGCTAGCTACGAGTTGATTCCTCCGCGCACAGGTTTTTCGTACAAAGAACAAGATCTCCGAGGCGGATAACCTTATATAGAAAGGAAATATCTAAATTTTGCATGACTTAGCTTTTTTTGTTGCCGCACTGGCGCTGTTCTTTTGCTCGCCCGCTCCTTGGGAGCCATGACTATGAAGATCTAGCTTTGCGTGCACGCCGGATCGGGTTTGCGCGATCTCGACGCCCCCCTACCTGGCGCGCCAGAGATGCCGGGGGCGATGCTGATCCCCGCCAACACCTATGGGGACAGGGCCCCTTTCGGTTCGGTGGGGGGGCGGAGAGCGCGCAAAGAGCGGATCGAGGCAGTGCACGCGGGGCGATTTTTTACCCAGCTTTGGGCCGCACGGATGCGTAAAACCCTACTGCTGCTTGTTTGTGTATATTAGACTCTTGCTCAGGAGCGATGGACGCTGCCAGACTAAGCGTGAGAGTGCTCTTCTGAGTTCCCTAAATGCGGAACCCCCTTGAAAATGCGGAACCTCTTCTACGTTGCCCTTGGGCCTCCTTTTATACTCAAGGGGTCACCGACAGGGAGCAACGCAGACAGGAAGGGTAAAAACGGAAAAAGGATGTGGTAGGTATAGCTACCGCTACTGTGGATATAGTGTACCCTACCTAACTCTGACGGCAGGGGACAAGGGCATTAAATGCCTGTCTGAGTCTCCTAAATAGTGCAAAAGGTGACCGTTAGGAGCGCCACCGTTTGCCACGATGGGCTTCTGTTCATCTCCGCTTGCCACCACTACCCCTAGTTGTGCGGCCTCCCGCCACGTGCGCTCTGGGAGAGTCCCAGAGTGACACGTTAGCAGGTGAGCTGGAGCGCGGGCACGCAGTGGGAGTTTCCCGCGGCAAGCTCCTTGCCGCGGCCGTCGTCTTGTCGCTTCCGGAAGCTTGTCGCTCGCCGGATCTTGCCAGGGTGCAGGGCGCGTCGCGGCAAGCTTTCTTGGTATGTCTTGCGTAGTCTTCCCGGCAAGCTCCTCTTGCCGGGGTCTCGTCTCTTCCCGGTAAGCTCCCCTTGCCGGGGCCTTGGTTGGCCTTCCCGACAAGCTCCTCTTGCCGGGGCCTTGGCTTGAGTACTTTGTTCTTGAATGGTCTTTAAGGGGACCACGGAGGGTCT
>NC_041384.1:250607161-250648908 GCF_002162155.2 Triticum dicoccoides | reverse complement strand
GCTGTAACTGCCCGTGCACGAGTTCGGGGTAATAGGGTACCCCTACTCTAGTACACCGACAGCCTCCCAAGTCGCAGCCGCGTCGGCCACTGCTTCCCAACTGGGCAAGGCCCATGGTGAGAACAGATGCAACCCATATCATGTTTTTTCCTAGTACTGCGAATTCAGGATTTATCCAAAGTAAAGCAGTTTTAGAGAAAAAGCCTCAAACAACATGCATCTAAAAATTCACAAACCATGCATCGAAACTAAGTGAATTATATACGTAAAATGCTTAGAATTTCATCTAGTTTCATAATATCCAACTTTCATCCATGATAAAATATCTAAAGTTGATGTTTGCATTTATTTGCATAAATGACATGTTAAAATGGTTTATTTCCTAAGTAATTAACCATAGCTCCGAATTAAATAAACTTTATATGTAAATGGTCTAGAAAAATGCATAGATTTACATGGTGCACTCCCTTTTCCTGTTTAACAAATCTAAAAATTGTGTTTAGGATAGAAGAGTACAAAATTCAAAATTGCATATGACGATTTTCCGGAATTGTTGTTTGTTGCTTCTGGCCTCATTTAAACTTGCCTAAATAGGTAGTTTGCATATGCTTCACCTCTTGCCATGTGAACCAACATTTAAACTTTATGAGTAGCAAAAAAGAGAGTTAACTAAATATTTCGAATGTGATGTTACGTCGATATGAAACTCGTTGCATATTGAGCCCCACTTAACTTGTAGTATTGTTTGTTGCACCTTGCCATGCCTCAATAAACCGGACATGCATCATACTTTGTTGTGCATCATGCCATGTTTATTCTTGTTGGTTTACCATGTTGTTTGCTTCTTTACGGTTGTGCTTCTTGTCGATAGTTTCGGTAATGTTGCGAATGTGAGGATCTGTTCGAGTACATTGGTTCATCTACTTCATGGACTCGGTCTTCTTCCTGGCGAGATTTCAGGCAAGATGATCATTACCTTGGATACCACTACTATCTTTGCTTGCTAGTTGTCTCGATGCTATCGCTACGTCGCGCTACCTACCACTTGTTTATCAAGCCTTCCAAATTGCCATGATAAGCCTATAACATTTCCACACCATCCCAGCAAACCATTGTTTGGCTATGTTACCGCTTTGCTCAGCCCCTCTTATTGCGTTTCTAGTTGCAGGTGCAGTTTCAGGTTGTTCCATGTTGGGACATGGATATCATGGGATACCACAATATCTATTATTTAATTAATGCATCTATATACTTGGTAAAGTGTGGAAGGCTTGGCCTTTTGATTGGTGTTTTGTTCCTCTCTTGCTGCCCTAGTTTCTGTCATACCGATGTTATGTTCCTTGATTTGTGTTCCTTCCATGGTCGGGGTTTATGACCCCCCCCCCTTGACAGTTTGCTTTGAAAAAATTCTTCCAGCAAGTCCCAACTTTGCTTTTACCTTTTGCATAATAGCAACTAAAACTTGCATAGGGACCGATGATGACCCACAAGTATAGGAGATCTATCATAGTCCTTTAGATAAGTAAGAGTGTCGAACCCAACGAGGAGCAGAAGGAAATGACAAGCGGTTTTCGGTAAGGTATTCTGTGCAAGCACTGAAATTATCTGTAACAGATAGTTTTGTGATAAGATAATTCATAACGGGCAACAAGTAATAAAAATAACTAACATGCAACAAGGTAGCCCAATCCTTTTTTAGCAAAGGACAAGCTTGGACAAACTCTTATATAAAGCAAAGCACTCCCGAGGACACATGGGAATTACTGTCAAGCTAGTTTTCATCATGCTCATATGATTCACGTTCGTTACTTTGAAAATTTGATATGTGGGTGGATCGGTGCTTGGGTGCTATCCTTTCTTGGACAATCTCCTCCCACTTATGATTAACCCCCCTCGCAAGCATCCATAACTACTGTCGTGGAATTGTCACGACAGATGTCCTAGTGGAAGGACTTTGTTGTGGAGCCGTTGCAACATAGTTAGCTTAAAGGGGTTAAAATGGGACAAAGGACACGAGGAGTTATACTGGTTCGGCCCCTTACAATGAAGGTCAAAGCCTAATCCAGTTTGAGGTGGTATTGCTAAGGTTTCGATTACCAATGAGCGAATACGCTTCGCCTGCCTTTCGATCTGTTGTTTCTTGCCCTAAGCCGCTGCCGGGTCATCCCCTTATATACACGGGTTGACGCCCTGCGGCCTATAGAGTCCCGTCCGGCTAATACAAACGTGTACGGCCCAATGACTTATCTTACATGCCTTACCATACAAGTCACATATACATGGCAGTTTACGCTTACAGGCCTGAAGCCGCCTTTGGGTTTTGGGTCCTTTAACAAGCCTACTACATGAACCGCCATCTTCAACATATTCATGGACTTGGTTCATGAACCGCCATTGGGATAACCCGGCCTCTCTTGGGTGGGTCATATCCAATAGTCATATCCCCAACATTAGGCCCCAGGTTGATTTGAACTTTGTTCATGTCAATCTTCAACACTTAGAAAAAATCCTTCTTCATCTTCTTGTGTGATATTGTAACCCGCCATGATGTCATCTCCTGAGATTGTGGTACCCCGCCATGACATCACCTGTTATTAATATTATATACGGCCCAAATATTAATAAATCTTCTCTTTTGATGAACCTTCAAAAATCGAGGCGCTCACACCGTCACATATCCATTCTTGTCTCCTCGATTCTAGCGCATGCCACTTATCCTTCCAGCCTTATAAATAGGGCCACAGGTCCTCTTTTTAGTCTCCCCCCTTTTTCCTTCTCGTCTTCATCTTCTTCCTCGCAACGCTCTAGTGCGCCCGAGCTCCGCCGCCGTCGATCTTCATCCACTGCTTCAACTCTGGTTGCTGCATCACCCTGAACGAACCAGAACGCCGCGGCGCCCCTCCGTTGTTCATCAGCATCGGTAAACATTCACCTTTCCTCTTAATAAATCTGCCTTAGGGTTTCCCTCTTCATCGGTGTTCATCATCGTTCCTCCTTCTCTTTCCTGGATTGAATAGTTTTGATCTGAAAACGACACAAATCTTGTGCGGTAGCAGTTTTAGCACTTGTTTTTTAATAGTAGAATATATCCTCAATGCAACAGGTCTCATTTGGGCATCCCCACTTTTCTGCTGCCGCCACCTTAGGTTTAGATTTTATTGCATTTCTATGAACTGCTGCAGATCCAATCTTATAGCTCCAATCTGTGAAACCTGTTTCTCCCAACACTTAGTAAAATTCGCTCTTTTCAGATCTTGAATACCAGTGCTTGTCATGGCGGCTTACATCACCGGCTTATAGTCACCCATATATCATTAGGCCCCATTTAAGCCACCACTCTGATATATAGTGTTTTACTTCTGGCTTAATGAATCAACTTAAACTAGCAAAAAAAATCTTTTGTTTAGGCTACTTTCTTCACAATGCCGCCAAAGACAGTCACTTCCTGTAATTGGGTTAAGTCCATTGTTACCGAAGACACTCTTAAAGATTTTGTCAAATTGGCTATTTACCAGCAAAAAATGTCATGCATTGGCGCGCCCCCAATCCAGGCAAAGAAATACCTCAACCAAAGGATGATGAGGTCATTGTTTTCACTGACCACATGAACCGGGGCTTCTCACTGCCCGGCTCTAAATTTTTCCGAGATGTTCTGCACTTCTTTCAACTCCATCCACAAGACATCGGACCCAATTCCATGTCAAACATCTACAACTTTCAAGTCTTCTGCGAAGTATACCTTCAAGAGGAGCCCAGTGTTGAACTTTTCAGAGAATATTTTTATTTGAACCGCCAAAATGAGTTCATGAACGGACCCAATTTGGAACTTGGCGCAATATCAATTCAACGAAGAAGAGATGCTATCTTCCCCTATGCTTACTTGCCGAGTCATCCCAAGTACCGGAACCAGACATGGTTTTACTAGAAAGATACCTCTCTGGCTGACGAGAATCCATTGTCGGGTTATCGTGTCGAGCGCCTGGACCCAAAACATCTTCTTCCTGAAAAGGTTAACGCTGCCGAACGTGCAAAGCTTGCCCCCACCACTGCAAAGGTTAAAGCTCTGCTGGGAAATGGGCTAACCGACATTGATTTGGTTTGGTGCTGGGTTTCATGTTGGATCATACCCTTGAGCCGCCGGCCCGGCTTAATGTGTACTTACACTTGTGGTATAAAGGATCCGCTGCACCACAACTCTGTGCGCTTAACTGACGAGGCAATCAATGAAATGACCAAGTCCCTTCTGAATGAAGATCGGGTCTGAACCCTTTCTGCAAACTTAACCCACCACCAGATGCGAGTCTCCAATTTACTTACTTTTACCTCATCATTTAAATTCTTTATTAACTCAACTTTGATGGCTTTTCACAGGCTGACTCTGATTTTTGGAAGAATAAATACAACCATGAAAATGCCAAGAAGGCTAGGGCTGCCAAGAAAGCCGCCAAGAAAACCACTAAGAAAAATAAGAAGAAATCAAGCGCCTCTAGCATGTTTGAACTGGATGACAGCTCTGAGTCAGAGGTAGCCCTTGACTCCCTTGTCTCCTTTTTCAATTACCTTATTGAAACTGATTATGCTCAAGATGACACGGGGGCCAGCCAAGCAGCTGAAGAAGAGGTAACTATTATTTCGTCCGACTCAGAGGCTTTGCCAAGACATAAAATTCGACGTGTAACCCGGAAAGTAAGCTTTTCGCACCCCTTAGCTCATCTGGATCCTCACTTTCTTTTGAAGCAACAGCAACACGTGAGCCGGTGACAAACTCGGACCAGCGAAGGTGAAGATTTATCGTCCGGCTTATCAAATACTCCAGCTCCACGAAAAAGGCAAAACGAGGTCTTTCCAAACTTAACTCTTTTTACCCCCTAGCGGGTCTCATTCATCAGCCACTTACTCCTTCCGACTCAAACTATCAGGAGGTTTCTCGCTCTTCCTCCGACGATTCATATCAAACCCAGCTATCGGATTTCAAGACTGCCCCTGGGTAACATCTCTTTTGTTTTATGATCTTATACTTGTACTGATCTCTCATGAACTGTGTAGTGGAAAAGCAAATCCTAACAAGAGGGCAAAGGTAACCAAGCCGGTTGAAGATCCTAAAGTCCCTGAACCGGAGCAGCAAGTCCTAGCATCAGACACTTCTGAAAGACAACCAGAAGAACCTGCCCATGAAACCCCACCAGAGATTCATGACCCTCCCGCTGACCATTCAGTACTCAATCCTTTGAATACTGAACCATCAAGCCCATGTAAACTATCGGAGACACATGCCGACGATGTTATGATCACTGGCATTGGTTTTACAGAACCGGTAAATCCAACTGTCTTGGCCAAACACTCCGCTAAACAGGAGTTCATTGAAAAACGGAAAGTGAGATTTGATGTTGCCCACTATTCTCAATTGAGCAGTAGTGAAGTACTCTCTGGCTACCTTAACCAAGTACACACCAGCCGTGACCTTGAAATCGATATGTTGAAGCAGATGCATAAAAAATATGAGGTATGTATTCCAGCTTAAGTACAGTATGCATATCCTGTCAGCCCCCAAGTCTACTATGTATAATAGGATTGAATATGCTATAGACTTTAGAATAGCAATGAGTATAAAGCATCTTTGAGAAAAAAGCTGTCTTTCACTTAAACCGGATTATAATGGTCAACATTGCATCCGTAGCCCCCAAGGGCCGGTTTAATCAGCATGAATGAACCAGTACTTATCATTGTTTTTAAAGATCGAAACTTACTCATGTAGCCTTCATGAACCGGATGTGTTTGTCTACGGTACTGCCGGGTCATCATAGAGTAGTAATGAAATATGAGCAAATGTGCATTAGCCCCCAAGTGCTAAGTACTGTTGCTTGCAAGCTTGGGACTTAATCATATAAACCGCTATAGGAAGAACTCTGCATCAGGCATTAGCCCCCAAGTGCCAAGTGTTGTTGCTTGCAATAGGCTTGGGACTTATATTCCTGTGATCCGGACATAAATGTGTTTATAACTTTGTGTTTTTACAAGACGCTACTACTGAACTTCAATCACAATTGGCTGATGCAAAGACCTGGCTGGAGAATCAAGAATCTGAGACCCAGAAAGCGGATTCAAAATTCCAATTTAGTGTGGTTGAAATGGAAAAACTAAAAACCAGTTTTGAGGATGAAAGAAATGCCTAGGCTGAGGAAAAGACTGCCTTGATGCAGCGGGCTGAAAAAGCTGAAGCGCCTCTTCAAGAGGTGACCACGGAGCTTACAGGTTTAAAGCACCATGTATCCCAGATGGTTTCTGCCATCTTTGGTGAGTCGCCTTACCAAAATTCTACTTGAATCTCTTTGTTTGATATTATAAACCGCCACTGATGATTCCACAATTGTTATGTAGGTCCAAGAAGCAGTAATCTTAGTCAAGATACGCTGGTGAAGCTGAAAGCCGTATATATGCTTGTTGAACAACTGTACACTGGTGCTCAGCGCATGCTAGCTACAATTTCACCAACAAACCAAGGACCCAATCTGCTGAGCGATTTTTTGAAAAAATTGTCAATTCTACCTGCAAGGATTCAAGAGATCAAACGGTTATCTGAAAGAGCCGGTGCCGTGACGACCTTGAGTCGTGCTAAGGCATGGGTACCAGAGCTAGACCCGGATGAGGTAGCTACTCGGTATCCAAGTTTGAAGGAAGATGGTACTACCTTTGATTAGAAGGACTTCGTTGCCTGCGTGAAGGAAATTCGTCCTATGGCGACTCTGATTGCGGATGAGGCCAATCTATCCAAGTATCAACCGGCTTATGATGTAGAGAATCAAAAGAAATCCACGCCGGCTTATAAAGTGATGGTTCTGATTCCTCCAATTCGTAAGCATACTTTCGCCCCTGAAGTTGACCCGTCGAATCTTATTGATGATGAAGCTGAATTCCACGCCTTACATGGAATTGATTGGTCATCACCAAACTCCAGACGGCAGAGGAGGACGAAGAACCGGAAAAGGATGATCCAGAAGCTTCAAGTCGCCAAGACCAAGAAGATTGATCCTCTCGGCGGTTTAAAATATTTGAACTTTGGAAAACACTTCATCTTTTTGGCTCACTAATTCATGTAATAGGCTAGTAAATTTGATCTGTCGTGCCATCGTGCATGTTTTTTGCTTTGTGCCACACTGTTTGATCCGCCATTTGAAGAGCGTATCACTTTACGCTTATGATAACATCAATTTGTGCAGATGAGATTTTATCATGACCCTGCACACAAGTAAATCACAATTGCCCTGGCGGTTTACCGTGGGCGAGTCATAATACCCAAGTTAACCCGCTGGGGACCAATAGTCCATAACCAGGGCTGGGATGATCACAAATTTTAGATAATATATTATCATACCTGTGGTATTGACGTAAACTGCTAGCTTATCAGCTCCATGCAGTTAGAGCTTTTAGAGCCATAACTCTAAGCATAAGATTATTATTCTCTGGCGACTTAGAGTCTGCCATCCTGGCGGGTTGCAAAGACCCGAAGATGCTTCAAATATGAGGCATAAATAGGGCAACTTGGCCCGATTCGTAAAAACCATATGGCGAGAAAAAAGAGATTATATAAAGAAAGAAATAAGGAATCAAAAAATTCGAGGCTTTTGTAGGCCGCCAAGCCAAAGTTTCTTCTTCAATGAAACTAGCCTGATGGCCATTGGAAGGTACGGGCTTTTCGTGAGCCGGCTCTCTCATGGCCCAATCGATATTTGGACCCAGATAAGTTCAGGTCTTATTTAAAGACAGACTTATCAGGAGTACGTGGGGTCGGGGTAGCATCGTGCATCACAGGACGATTTATCCAAGTTTCAAGGAAGGCGGCTTATGAGCCAGAATCTATCCTGACTATCTGTAAGCCGTGCTCTCACATGAAAAACAGGCATTTTAACCTTAAAAAGCTCAGGATCTTTGGTGAATACACCATAAAAGATTGATTGTTAAGAGTTTGGCGGGTCAATTAGGATTACCCGATGAAGAAGCAGCTGGTATACATGTAAGATGACCCGGAAAGGTTATGTCCTCTTTGGTGAATACACCTATGTTTGAATAAGATAACCAGGTCAAGATGGCAGTAATACTATGTTCTCTTTGGTGAATACACCTATGTTCGAACAGGAAGCTCCCAAGTGAAATATTTATGAGTTGTGCTCATTCGGGACCTATGTTTGAGCTGTGCTGTGCATCCAACTCTCTTTGGTCCCCGTAATTTGGGTGTCAAGCCTCTTAAGTGAACATGTAAGACGATGATAAAGACTCAGCTTCAAAGAAGTGAAACGATAGAGGCCCTGAATTATCAGGGATGCCGGCTTTATTATACTGTTTATAATATACACATCATCAAACTATGTACATCAGGAGAGCCGGTGGCTCAAGTATAGCAGGGCCTAAGATGAGCAGTATTCCACGGCCGACGGGTCTCCTCCTCCGATGTGCGTGAGTCCTTGTGGCCTCGAACGTCGATAAGATAGTATGAACCATTATGTAGATTCTTGCTGACCACAAAAGGTCCTTCCCAAGGCGGTGACAGTTTATGCATATCAGTTTGATCCTGGATAAGCCGGAGCACCAGGTCGCCTTCTTGAAAGGTTCTGCTTTTGACACAGCGGCTGTGATAACGACGTAGGTCTTGTTGATAAATCGCTAAACGAGCCGCCGCAAGGTCGCGCTCCTCATCTAGCAGGTCAAGTGCATCTTGACGTGCCCTTTCGTTATCAGCTTCAACATAAGCCGCCACACGTGGTGAATCATGACGGATGTCACTAGGGAGAACCGCCTCAGCTCCATAAACCATGAAGAAAGGTGTGTAACCCGTAGATCTCTTGGGGGTTGTATTGATACTCCATAACACTGAAGGTAACTCCTCCACCCAACAACCCGACATTCTTTGCAAAGGAACCATAAGCCGGGGGTTGATGCCTCGCAGAATCTCTTGATTATCTCGTTCCGCTTGACCATTAGACTGTGGGTGAGCCATGGAGGAAACATCAAGTCGAATATGCTCTCATTAACAAAATTCTTTCATAGCACCCTTAGAAAGATTAGTGCCATTATCCGTTATAATGCTGTGGGGAAAGCCAAAACGGAAGATCACCTTCTTGATGAATCAAACCGCCGTTGCTGCATCACACTTGTTAACCGGCTCTGCTTCAACCCACTTAGTAAACTTGTCAACTGCCACCAAAAGGTGGGTCTTCTTATCTTTGGACCTCTTGAAAGGCCCAACCATATCAAGCCCCTAGGTCGCAAACGACCAAGTAATTGGAATCATCCTTAACTCTTGAGCCGGCACATGAGCTCGTCGTGAAAACTTCAGACAACCGTCACATTTGCTGACCACATCCTCAGCATTAGCATGAGCCGTCAACCAATAAAACCCATGACGAAAAGCCTTGGATACGAGAGATTTAGAGCCGACATGATGACCACAATCTCCTTCGTGAATCTCTTGCAGAATCTCACAACCTTCTTCAAGAGAGATGCAACGTTGAAACGCCCCTGTGACATTGCGATGGTGTAACTCCACATTGACAATCTTCATTGACTTAGACCGCCGGGTTATCTGCCTGGCCAAAATCTCATCCTCAGGCAACTCGCCCCGGGTCATGTAAGCCAAATATGGAACTGTCCAATCAGGAATGGCATGAAGAGCCGCCACCAATTGTACTTCCGGGTCAGGAACAACAAGATCCTCCTCTATAGGCAATTTGATAGAAGGGTTAAGCAGAATATCCAGGAACGTGTTAGGTGGCACCGGCTTACGTTGAGACCCTAACCGGCTTAAAGTGTCAGCCGCCTCATTCTTCCTGCGATCAATAATGTCAACTTGGCAACCCTTGAAGTGACCCGCAATGGCATCAACCTCTCGACGATAAGCTGCCATGAGTGGATCCTTAGAATCCCAAGTGCCAGAAACTTGCTGAGCTACCAGACCTAAGTCGCCGAAGCACCTCACCCGGCTTAAGTTCATATCCTTAGCCATCTAAAGACTGTGGAGTAAGGCCTCATACTCAGCTGCATTGTTAGTACAAGGGAACATTAACCGGAGAACATAAGAAAATTTATCACCTCGTGGGGAAGTCAAGACAACTCCAGCCCTTGAGCCTTCCAACTGCCTGGATCCATCAAAGTGAATAGTCCAATATGTGTTATCTGGCTTTTCCTCAGGCATCTGCAACTCGGTCCAATCACTGATAAAATCCATGAGTGCTTGTCACTTGATGGTCGTATGAGGCACATACTTTAAACCATGAGGTCCAAGCTCGATGGCCCACTTGGCTACCCGACCTATGGCTTCTCTATTTTGGATGATATCCCCCAAAGGAGCAGAACTAACCACAGTAATGGGATGACCCAGAAAATATTGCTTGAGCTTTCAACTAGCCATGAAAACCCCATACACAAGCTTCTGCCAATGCGGATACCTCTGCTTGGACTCAATAAGTACCTCGCTGATGTAGTAAACCGGTCGTTGAATCGGATACTCCTTGCCTGCCTCTTTCCTTTCCACCACAATGGCCACACTGACAGCGCAGCCATTGGCAGCCACATATAACAGCAAAGGATCCTTATCAATAGGGGCAGCAAGAACCGACAGCTCAGCCAGTTGCTTCTTAAGCGCCTCAAATGCCTCATCAGTAGCATCACTCTAGATGAAATTATCTGTCTTCATCATCTGGTACAGAGGGATAGCCTTTTCTCCTAGGCGGCTTATGAACCGGACCAACACCGCTATCTGACCCGCCAAGCGTTGGACGTCATTAACACACTTTGGTTTAGCCAGGGAAGTAATGGCCTTTATTTTCTTCGGGTTAGCTTCGATACCTCGGTCTGAAACCAAAAAACCCAAAAGCTTACCCGCTGGTACACCAAAAACACACTTGGCCGGGTTAAGCATCATTTTATAGACCCGAATATTGTCAAACGTCTCCTTCAAGTCATCAATCAGGGTCTCCTTCTTACTGGATTTCACCACAATGTCATCTAAATAATCATGAACATTACACCCGATCTGATTGTGAAGGCAATTTTGCACACACCGCTGGTAAGTCGCCTGGGCACTCTTGAGCCCGAAAGGCATATACACATAGCAGAAGGCTCCAAACAGAGTAATGAAAGATGTCTTTTCCTGGTCCTTAACTGCCATCTTGATCTGATGATAACCAGAATAAGCATCCAAAAAACTCAAACACTCACGACCCACTGTAGCATCAATGATTTGATCAATATGAGGGAGAGCAAACGGATCAGCCGAACAAGCCTTGTTTAAGTCAGTGTAGTCCACACACATTCACCAAGTGCCGTTCTTATTAACCACCAACACCGGGTTAGCCAACCACTCAGGATGAAAAAATTCAATGATAAACCCGGCCGCCAAGAGCCGGGCCACTTCTTTACCAATGGCCTTCCGCCTCTCCTCGTTAATGTGACGAAAGAATTTCTTGACTGGCTTAAACTTTGGATCAATATTAAGAGTATGCTCAGCGAGTTCCCTCGGTACACCAGGCATGTCTGAAGGCTTCCATGCAAAGATGTCCCGGTTCTCACGGATGAACTCAATGAGCGCGCTTTCCTATTTCGGATCCAGCTTAGCACTGATGCTGAATTGCTTAGATGAGTCGCCAGGAACAAAATCAACCATTTTAGTGTCATCTGCCAACTTAATCTTTAGAAAAGGATCATGCTCTATGGTTGGCTCTTCAAGGACGTCCTGTCCGCCGGGTCAGCATTATCCTTGTAAAATTTTAGCTCCTCCGTTGCACAAATAGACTCAGCATAAGCAACATTGCCTTCTTCACATTCCAAGGCCACCTTGCGACTCCCATGCACTGTGATGTGCCCTTGTAACCTGGCATCTTAAGCTGCAAGTAAACATAACAAGGCCTCGCCATGAATTTAGCATAAGCCGGCCGCCCGAACAGAGAATTGTTGGGATCTACGTTAGGGTGCGTCGACTGCAAATTCAAATTTCCTATGCGCAGAACAACCAAGAACATGCTACCGGAGATGGATCACAGTTTGTTACCACTAGAAGTGCAGTGTCGTGCAGCGGAAGAAGAATTGGGGTAGCGTGTCCGCGTGGATTGTCTCCTCCTCGTCCGATCTCCCTCGTACAGCCGGTGGTTGGTTCTCACGTATAGGTTCGCCGGAGCAGTGCAAGTGCACCGCCTCTAACGGTATCCGCGCGTGCAGGAGGAACGTCGTGCGGCGGACTGCTAGGTCCGATCACACAACCGGCGGCGAGTGGAGGTGTCTATTCGCAACACATGCAAACCCTAGTGACAACACCGAATCGATCAACCGCGTGAGTGTGCGGCACCTCCACTATATATAGGCGTCCGTCGCGGGCTCAACACTTGGGTCTCGCACAGACCCTAAAGCCCATAAGTCTACTCGGCCACAATCTGAATACAGTTCGGATCACATCCGACCAATGTCCTCGGATCCGACCTCGTAGGTTCCTTCCCTTAAGCGCGCGACCCCTTAGGTTCAAGTCGGCTTGGTCGCAGTTCGGATCACCTCCGAACTGCACGGTTGGTAGCGGCCTCTAGCAAGGCATGCCGAACACCAAGCAGATTATGAAGCTGGTTAGCAAACCTGTACATCATACTTCCATTCCTTTTGCCACATGATACATGTTGTCGAGCTCAAGGTGAGACTGTCATCCTTGTGCTAGCCCGACCTCTTTCTCATTCCAGTGATGCCGACGACAAACCGGATTATCTCATAATCCTTGTCGCATGGTCATGCTTATCCATGTCAGATCACACGAGGGGCCCAGAGTATATATCTCCTGATCGGAGGGGCAAATCCCATCTTGCTCGACCACGTCTCGCAGCATGGTTCTGGACAAACGTGAAACCTACCTTTATAACTACCCAGTTACGGAGTAGCGTTTGGTCGGCCCAAAGCAAGTCTGTCACCATCCCGAGTACATGCGTCAGCTCAGGTCTTAGGACATAGAACATATGTTGTACTAAAGACTCACAGATGACATATCGCTGCGTCTAATAGTTGGGTCTGTCCGACTTGGACCTTATCTCGACTCGGATCCGACGTAGTCAGATCCGACTACGTCGAATCCGACCAGATCCTTCCAAGTCCATATTATCCAGTTAGCATCCAATGCTCCATGGCTAGTGAGACCAAGCCATCGACCGTGTCATATGCTAGTCTAGTTGGCTGCGTGTCCACACAGCCCTTTCGACTAGGGACCTTTTAGGATAGTCATCATACAATGCATAGTCCCACAAACAAGTCACGTACTTGCTGATACACATCATTGATAATGTCCAAGGACTATCTTTATTCATAAATACATAGGAAATATCATCATACATGATTGCCTCTAGGGCATATTTCCAACAGTCTCCCACTTGCACTAGAGCCAATCAAATAGACATCGAATGCCCATAGCTCTAACGTGCCCCTCATGCTTGGGTTGTGGAAGCGGCTTAGTCAACGGATCCGCAACATTTGCATCCGTGTGAATTTTGCATAACTCTACATCACCACTCTTTACGATCGTTCGTATCAGGTGATATTTCCGATCTATGTGTCTGACCTTGTGGTGATTCCTCGGCTCCTTGGCTTGTGCGATGGCACCAGAATTATCACAATAAAGGTCCAACGGTTTTACCGAGGCTGGGAAAATACGAAGATCATCCAGAAATTTCCGGATCCAAACACCTTCCTTTGCAGCTTCACAAGCCGCAATGTATTCGGCTTCTGTAGTAGAATCGGCCACCGTATCTTGCTTGGAACTCATCCAGCTCACTGCTCCTTCGTTCATGACGTACACAAATCCAGACTGTGATTGACAATCATCTCTGTCGGTTTGGAAACTAGCATCGGCGTAACCCCTTACGATGAGCTCTTCCTCACCTCCATAAAATAGGAACATCTCTTTAGTCCTTTTCAGGTACTTCAAAATAGTCTTTACCGCTGCCCAGTGACTCTCACCTGGGTTGGCCTGGTATCTACTTGTTAGGATTATTGCAAAAGCAACATCGGGCCGTGTACATATCATGGCATACATGATGGATCCGATTGCCGAGGCATACAGAATCCTACTCATCCTGCTTCGCTCATCAGATGTCGAAGGACTCTGAGTCTCGCTTAGCCATATACCATGTGAGAGTGGCAAGAACCCTTTCTTTGCCTCTCTCATGTTGAACCGCTTCAACATTTTATCTATGTACGTGCTCTGGCTTAAGCCGAGCAGCCTCCTTGATCTATCTCTATAGATCTTAATGCCTAAAATGTACATTGCCTCACCAAGGTCCTTCATCGAAAACTTGCCATTCAATGACTCCTTGACCGAGTTCAGCATCGAAATATCATTTCCGATCAGTAGTATGTCATCTACATACAAGATCAAAAACACTATCGAGCTCCCACTTAACTTCTTGTATAAACAAGAGTCCTCTTCGCTTTTGATGAAGCCGAAACCAGTGACAAACTCATCAAAACGAATGTTCCAACTCCGAGATTCTTGCCTCAACCCATAAATGGATCTCTTGAGCTTGGATACCTTACTAGTGCTAGTCAGATCGACAAAACCCTCGGGCTGTATAATATACACATCCTCGGTTAAATTTCCATGAAGGAAAGCCGTCTTGACATCCATCTGCCATATCTCGTAATCGAAATATGCAGCTATAGCTAGTACGATTCTCACCGACTTTAGCATCGCTACCGGCGAGTAAGTCTAATCGTAGTGAATTCCTTGAACTTGTCTATAACCCTTAGCGACAAGCCGAGCTTTGTGGATCTGAACATTTCCATCCACATTGGTTTTCTTCTTAAATACCCATTTGCAACCAATGGCCGTTACGCCAGGCGGCGGATCAACCAAGTCCCAAACTTGATTCTCCTCCATGGACTTTAACTCGGATCTCATGGCCTCCAGCCATGCCTCGGAATCTGGGCTCACCATCGCTTCCGCATATGTGGCTGGCTCGTCGCTTTCTAGCAACAATACATCGCGCACTCTGTGCAATCTTTCCTACCTCCGTGGTTCCAGTGCCGCTTCCACTATGGGTTCCCTGACTGACTCCGGTATGATCTCATCACTAGCCGAGCCGTCCCTGAGTGGTCCTCAAATTTCTTCGAGTTGGACCGTCCTCCCACTGGCCTCCCGACTGAGAAACTCTTTCTCAAGGAAAACCCCGTTCCGAGCAACAAACACTTTGTTCTCTTCCCGGTTGTAGAAGTTATATCCCAAGGTTTCCCTCGGATATCCCACGAATATTCATTTATCCGACTTGGGTGTAAGCTTGTCTGACATAAGTTTCTTGACAAATGCTTCACAACCCCAAATCTTTAGAAAAGACAAACTAGGACTCTTCCCGGTCCACATCTCATGTGGTGTCTTGTCTACGGATTTTGATGGTACCCTGTTAAGTGTGAAAGCTGCAGTTTCTAGAGCGTATCCCCAGAATAAAAAGGGTAAATCCGACTTGCTCATCATAGATAGAACCATGTCCAACAAGGTGCGATTCCTCCGTTCTGTACACAATTTCTCTGTGGCGTACCCGGAGGTGTGAGCTGAGGTACTATACCTCTGCTTTTCAGATGATCATCAAACTCCTAGCTCATGTACTCACCTCCACGATCAGATCGTATAAGTTTTATAGTCTTGTCGAGCTGATTCTCCACCTTGTTTTGAAACTCTTTGAACTTTTCAAAAGTCTCTGACTTGTGCCTCATCAAATAGATATATCCATATCTACTCAAGTCATCAGTAAAAGTCACGAAGTACTGATAGCCACCTCTGGCAGTTGTGCTCATTGGTCCACACACATCACTGTGTATCAGTTCCAACAGCTCGAATGCCCTCTCGTAACTTTTGCGAAAGGAGACTTAGTCATCTTGCCGAGCAAGCATGATTCACATGTCTCGAACGACCCAAAGTCGGTCGAAGTTAGGAGTCCATCATCATGGAGCTTCTTCATGCGTTTCAGACTAATGTGTCCAAGCTAGCAATGCCAGAAGTATGTCGGATTTATCTCATTGGGATTATGACTCTTGACATTCACGTTATAGACCGGTTCCTGTTCTAGATTCAATATAAATAACCCATCAACAATGGGTGCATAGCCATGGAACATACCATTCAAATAAATCGAACAACCATTGTCCTTTAGATTGAATTCATAACCCTGACTCATTAAGCATGAGGCAGAAATAATGTTCCGACTAAGTGCAGGAATGTAATAACAATTATTCAATTCCAAAATAAATCCAGAAGGAAGTCGGAGCTGCATCGTGCTGACCTCCAATGGAGAAACTCTTGCTTCGTTGCCGACCCTGATGTCAATCTCCCCTTGTGCCACACGCCTAGTTCTTACCAGCCCCTGTATCGAGTTGCAAATATGAACAACCGATACGGTATCAAATACCCAAGAGCTACTAGGTATGTCAGCAATGTAAACGTCTATAACATATGCAACAAGTGTAGCTTTGCCTGAAGCAGCATTCCCGGCCTTCTTGCCATGCTTTGCAAGGCACTTGCTACAGTTCCTCTTCCAATGACCAGTTTCCTTGCAATGATAGCAAATGGTCTTTGAGTCCGGTCCAGACTTCGGCACAGGGGCGGAGGTTACCATCTTCGTGCCCTTTGCCTTAGCCTTCTTCTTAGACCAACTCTTCTTGAACTTAGCCGATTTCTGCACCATCAACACTTGATGCGTTCCTTTCTTAATATCCTGCTCTGCCACTTTGAGCCTCCCATGCAATTTAGTGAGCTTCTTATCCATGCCATGCATATGATTGTTCCAGATGAACGTCCCATAGCTGGGCGGAAGAGAACCCAGAACCGCATCAGTAGCCAGCTCATCCAAGAGCGGGAAGCCCAACCGATCCAAAGCTTGCACATATCCGATCATTTTGATCACATGCGGGCTCAGTGGATTACCTTCCTTCAGCTTACAATCCATCAAGGATCGCTAGACGTTGTACCTTTCGGTCCTAGCATGCACCTGAAACATGCTCTTGAGACTCTCGATCATATCGAAAGCCCCAACGTCTTCGAAATGCTGCTGCAAATTGGGCTCCATACAAGCCAGCATGAGGCAGCTGATCTCGTTTGATTCATCAACGAGTTTCTGGTAGGCATTTTTGGTTGTGGTACTAGCATTATCGGCAGGTTCCTCCGGAAGCGGATCCTCTAGAACATGTTCCTTTTTATCATGCTTGAGAACAATTCTCAAATTTCTATACCAGGTAGTAAAGTTTGTTCCATTCAGTTTATCCTTTTCCAGAATTGATTTCAATGCAAAGTTGGGTTGAGCAGGTGGTGCCATTGATCTACAACAGAAAAATATGCAATCACTAAGCTATGTGTTTATGCAGAGTAATTCTAGCCTTAAACAGAAATACTCCCACTGCAGTCAGCATCCCTCCGCAAACTCTCAGTGATTCAGGATCCGACTAGCACATGCGACTAGTGAGATTTAGCATCACTGCTAGACAACGTTTCTATCCGGTAAGCAACTCCTTGCTAATCGTATCTCCATACGACTCCTGTCGGTCAGGTAGGTATCTCATACCCCGGCCCCAACCTTCTTTGCCACAAGGCCCAAAACCATTTTGATAGCCTTGTCAAGCTAACCTGATGCAGTGCATGTCCGTGTCCGACACGTACCCTTCAGTTCAAGGACACCTAGCAGCACCCCAATTTTATGAGCCCACTACTAGACGTACTTGACGTGCGAAGGTGCAACATCGGGGATGACAATTCACTTGATATTCATGAAGGATCTTTCTACCATTCTAACATGCATAGAAAACAAGCATAACAATCACAAATAAACACATATAGTGAAATAGTATGGCTCCTTCATGGATGTTCTTCCAGGTTGGCTCCGACTCCGATGACCATCTAGGAACTCCATCTTGTTTGTCACGCCGGGACGCCAAGCCACCAACCTGATCTCTATTATCCAACTACTATAACTAGTAATGAATTTTACATAGAGTCACAAGTCGAGACGTAGGTCATTATACAATATAATGACAACACTTTGGCTCCTGCCGGCTGACAAACATGACACACATGCCATGTATAATTTACACACATGCATCACATACACATGAGCCATACTATTCACATCAAACCCTGCAAAATAAAGTTATGCATAGAATCGCATTCTACCGGTTTGAGTGATCGTGTACGAAATACAAGGCGCTACACACACGGCGGTCCACACACATTCTCCAAGTGTAGCATCAATGATTTGATCAATACGAGGGAGAGCAAACGGATCAGCTGGAGAAGCCTTGTTTAAGTCAGTGTAGTCCACACACATTCTCCAAGTGCCGTTCTTCTTAACCACTAACACCGGGTTAGCCAACCACTCAGGATGAAAAACTTCAATGATAAACCCGGCCGCCAAGAGCCGGGCCACTTCTTCACCAATGGCCTTCCGCCTCTCCTCGTTAAAGCGATGAAGGAATTTCTTGTCTGGCTTAAACTTTGGATCAATATTAAGAGTATGCTCAGCGAGTTCCCTCGGTACACCCGACATGTCTGAAGGCTTCCATGCAAAGATGTCCCGGTTCTCACGGATGAACTCGATGAGCGCGCTTTCCTATTTCGGATCCAGCTTAGCACTGATGCTGAATTGCTTAGATGAGTCGCCAGGAACAAAATCAACCATTTTAGTGTCATCTGCCAACTTAATCTTTAGCAAAGGATCATGCTCTGTGGTTGGCTTTTCAAGGACGTCATGTCCGCCGGGTCAGCATTATCCTTGTAAAATTTCAGCTCCTCCGTTGCACAAACAGACTCAGCATAAGCAACATTGCCTTCTTCACATTCCAAGCCCACCTTGCGATCCCATGCACTGTGATGGTGCCCTTGTAACCTGGCATCTTAAGCTGCAAGTAAACATAACAAGGCCTCGCCATGAATTTAGCATAAGCCGGCCGCCCCGAACAGAGGTTTGTGGGGATCTACGATAGGGTGCGTCGACTGCAAATTAAAATTTCCTACGCACAGAACAACCAAGAACATGCTACGGGAGATGGATCACAGTTCGTTACCACTAGACGCGCAGTGTCGTGCAGCGGAAGAAGAGTTGGGGTAGCGCGTCTGCGTGGATCGTATCCTCCTCGTCCAATCTCCCTCGTACAGCCGGTGGTCGGTTCTCACGTACAGGTTCGCCGAAGCAGCGCAAGTGCATCGCCTCTAACGGTATCCGTGCGTGCAGGAGGAACGTCGTGCGGCGGACTGCTAGGTCTGATCACACAACCGGCGGCGAGTGGAGGTGTCTATTCGCAACACATGCAAACCCTAGTGACAGCACCGAAGCGATCAACCGTGTGAGTGTGCGGCACCTCCACTATATATAGGCGTCCGTCGTGGGCTCAACACTTGGGTCTCGCATGGACCCTAAAGCCCATAAGTCTACTTGGCCAGAATCCGAATACAGTTCAGATCACATCTGACCAATGTCCTCGGATCCGACCTCGTAGGTTCCTTCCCTTAAGCGTGCGACCCCTTAGGTTCAAGTCAGCTTGGTCGCAGTTCGGATCACCTCCAAACTGCACGGTTAGTAGCGGCCTCTAGCAAGGCATGCCGAACACCAAGCAGACTATGAAGCTAGTTAGCGAACCTGTACATCATACTTCCATTCCTTTTGCCACACGATACATGTTGTCGAGCTCAAGGCGAGACTGTCATCCTTGTGCTAGCCCGACCTCTTTCTCATTCCACTGATGCCGACCACAAACCAGATTATCTCATAATCCTTGTCGCATGGCCATGCTTATCCGGATTGGATCACACGAGGGGCCCAAAGTATATCTCTCCTGATCGGAGGGGCAAATCCCATCTTGCTCGACCACGTCTCGTAGCATGGTTCTGGACAAACCCGAAACCTACCTTTATAACTACCCAGTTACGGAGTAGCGTTTGGTCGGCCCAAAGCAAGTCTGTCACCATCCCGAGTACATGCGTCAGCTTAGGTCTTAGGACATAGAACATATGTTGTACTAGAGACTCACATATGACATATCGCTGCGTCTCATAGTTGGGTTTGTCCGACTTGGACCTTATCTCGACTCGGATCCGACTACGTCGAATCCGACCAGATCCTTTCAAGTCCATATTATCCGGTTAGCATCCAATGCTCCATGGCTAGTGAGACCAAGCCATCGACCGTGTCATATGCTAGTCTAGTTGGCTGCGTGTCCACACAACCCTTTCGACTAGCGACCTTTTAGGACAGTCATCATACAATGCATAGTCCCACAAACAAGTCACGTCCTTGCTGATACACATCATTGATAATGTCCAAGGACTATCTTTATTCATAAACACATAGGAAATATCATCATACATGATTGCCTCTAGGGCATATTTCCAACAAGCATGATAAGGGCTCTTGATTTTAACCACTTCGAAGGTTACAGTCTCAGATCTGGAATCATGCTCATCTCCAAAACAACCTCGAAAGAGATCTTGCCGACTTACCCGACACCACACCATGAAAAACGGTGTTTGACGGCTTAATATTTTTGTCGGCCAGTCCCATGCGACGGAAGGTTTCATAGTAAAGTATATTAATGTTGCTGCCTCCATCCATGAGCACCTTAGTAAATTTGTAGCCCCCAACCTGAGGCGCCACCACTAGAGCCAGGTGACCCAGATTGTCAACCCGGGGCGGGTGATCCTCATGACTCCATACAATAGGCTGCTCCGACCACCGCAAGTAACACGGCACCGTTGGCTCAATAGCATTCACTGCCCTCTTATGAAGCTTCTGATCCCGCTTACACAAGCTAGTGGTGAATATGTGGTACTGTCCACTATTCAATTGCTTCGGGTTGCTTTGATAACCAGACTATTGCTGCTGCTGATTCCCAGATTATTTTGCTGGTTGTAACCACCTTGATTGCTTTGGCCGTGAAACCCGGAATTTGAGCTGCCGCCTCCATGACCCGGACCATGAGGGCCAGACCCTAAACCACCATTTGGACCATGGTTGTGTTGGAAAGACTCCCTGAATTGTCTCATAATGCTGCAATCCTTCCATAGATGGGTAGACGGCTTCTCCTGAGTTCCGTGCTTTGGATATGGCTGATTCATTATCGCTTCAAGGTCAAATTTTGTCCCTTGAACCAGCCTCCCCTTATGATGCTGGTTATAATTCCATGCACTGGTGTTAGCCACAAAATCATTAGCTTTGCACTTATTGTTACCGCCCTGATGGGCTGGGTTGTGCTGCTGCCCCCTCATATCACT
Source organism: Triticum dicoccoides (assembly GCF_002162155.2). Classification (NCBI taxonomy): domain Eukaryota; kingdom Viridiplantae; phylum Streptophyta; class Magnoliopsida; order Poales; family Poaceae; genus Triticum; species Triticum dicoccoides. The sequence goes on along the minus strand of NC_041384.1, from coordinate 250,627,643 downwards.
ACTCTTCTTTCCCTTTCCCGGTCGTTCATCCTCAGAGTTGGGGTCCTTGGTACTATCAGAGTCGGCATACTTGACAAGAGCCGCCATGAGCTCACCCATGTCACTGCAATGACGTTTAAGCCGCCCAAGCTTTTGCTTGAGTGGAAGAAAACGACAATTTTTCTCCAACATTAAAATCGCTGAGCCGACGTTGATATTATCTGAAGAATGTATGATAGTAGAGACCCGATGCACCCAGCTAGTCATTGATTCTCCCTCGGCTTGAACACAAGAAACCAAATCCACGATTGACATAGGCTGCTTGCACGTATCTTTGCAATTTTGGGTAACCCGGGCCTTCAGCTCGGCCCACGACCCAATGGAGTTGGAAGGTAGCCCCTTCAACCAAGTACGAGCCGTCCCTTCCAGCATCATGGTGAAATACTTAGCATATGCAGCCTCACTAACATCCGGCATCTCCATAGCCATCTCATAACTCTCCACCCAAGCCTTAGGGGGCTAATCTACTGTGTAATTAGGCACCTTATGAGGGCCCTTGGAGTCCTTGGGCAAATGCTCATTTTGCAGAGCCGCCATTAAACACGGCACACCCCAAGTTCTAGAAGTCACACCTGCCTCCACTGAAGTTGTCGGGTAAACCGGCGCGCGCTGATGAACGCCAGCCGAGATGCCAGCTCGGCCTCCTGGCGCGCTCTGCCCTGGTCCACCAAATTCTGTGCCTCAGCACCATTGCGCACCGGGTCATGCCCCCAGGGTTGGTTACGGTGCTGCTCGGTACTCGAAACTGCTGGCGAGTCAATGTACCTACTGTAGCTCCGGCTTGGACAAGGGGTCGAATGAATCCGGTCACGACTATAAGAATAAGCTTGCTGCTGTACTAGCGCTGTTTGAAGAAGTTCCCTGGACCTTCGGGTTTCAACTGTTGTCGGAGACTCACCCTCGACTCGCAAAGCCGCTAATCGCATAGCTGCAACAATCATATTGTCCAAAGGGGTAGAATAATGACCCGGCGGCGTCACCACGTGCTGAGGTGGGGTGTTATTCATGTGCGGGGAACCCATCACATGTGGCTGAACTGGCGCTCCACCCCTTGGTGCTTCAGTCATCTGGTTTACCATGGGCGGGTTACTGGCCCCCGCACCATGCGTGCTGAAGAGGCTTCTCAATTCATAAACCAAGGGCAGACGACTCTGGTGTTTTCTCCTCAAGTCTTCGTTTGAAGCGTTCTGATTCAACGTGAGACGATATGAATCCGCTTCGCTTAGGCACTAAAACGGCCCGCTCTGCGGTCATCCTAGCGTGTTCCACCACTAGCTCTACCTTGGCTTGCGCTATCTCATCACGCAGCATGGCCACATCCACCTTATGCTGTTCCTGGTTGTTTGGGGTTACCTTCACTCCAATCAGAGTCGCCAGAGCCTCCAACAAATCTGTTGAGCCGGTGGGCGTGCTGATCCGCCAACACCCGCCGCCGTTACCGCCGCTGTGTTGGAAGTCATAGCCATGGCGGCTGTCGAACTAAGAACTGGCTGGGTGCCAGCCATGAAGATCGCCACCTTGTTCGGCGGCTCGTGGGGGTCCAGAATACTGTCACCATCGGAATAGCCCCCAAGCCGTACGTCATGTAGTTGATACATTGAGTTGGTCTCACCCGTGGATGATTCACCAACAGAGTAGATGGCCGTCTCACCGCCAAACACAGAGCCCTCCAATTCAGCCCCTTGGATAAATCCAACAAAGCACGCTTCACGGCGGGTTGAACCCGGGTGGGTCGTGCACGCTGAGCCGTCTCGATGATGTCGGTGTAGATGTCCGGCTTAGGGCCCGGTTGGCCGATCTTGCCTATGAAGACGTGGATTCCGCCGAAGGGGATCTGGTACCCGTACTCAATTGAGCCGGCCTCAGGGTCCCAGCCGGCGTCGTCAATGTAGAGCTTGCCGCGACGACTCTTGGTCATCTAGCCCACAGCGTATCCCTTGATCCCTTCAAAGCTGCCCTTCAAGAACTCAAAACCACCATGGACAGGCCCCACGGTGGGCGCCAACTGGCGTGGAATTTTCACGGAAGATGTCCTAGTGGAAGGACTTAGTTGTGGAGCCATTGCGACGTAGTTAGCTTAAAGGGGTTAAAACAGGACAAAGGACACGAGGAGTTATACTGGTTCGGCCCCTTACGATGAACGTAAAAGTCTAATCCAGTTTGAGATAGTATTGCTACGGTTTCGATTACCAAGGAGCGAATACGCTTAGCCTCGCTTTCGATCTGTTGTTTCTTGCCCTAAGCCGCTGCCAGGGTCATCCCCTTATATACACGGGTTGACGCCCCACGGCCTACAGAGTCCCGGCCGGCTCATACAAACGTGTCCGGCCCAGTGACTTATCTTACATGCCTTACCATACAAGTGCCTTAAGCCGCCTTTGGGTTGTGGGCCCTTTAACAAGCCTACTACATGAACCGCCATCTTCAACATGTTCATGGGCTTGGTTCATGAACTGCCATTGGGATAACCCGGCCCCTCCTGGGAGGGTCATATCCAATAGTCATATCCCCAACAACTACGAAAGAAGAATTAATATAAATCTAACCATAGCATAAAACATATGGATCCAAATCAGCCCCTTACGAAGCAACGCACAAACTACGGTTTAAGCTTCTGTCACTCTAGCAACCCATCATCTACTTATTACTTCCCAATGCCTTCCCCTAGGCCCAAAAAATGGTGAAGTGTCATGTAGTCGATGTTCACATAACACCACTAGAGGGGAGACAACATACATCTCATCAAAATATCGAATGAACACCAAATTCACATGATTACTTATAACAAGACTTCTCCCATGTCCTCAGGAACAAACGTAACTAATCACAAAGAATATTCATGTTCATAATAAAAGGATTAATAATTATCATTAAGGATTTAAACATATGATGTTCCACCGAATAAACCAACTAGCAGCAACTTCAAGGAGTAATCAACACTACTAGCAACCCATAGGTACTAATCTGAGGTTTTGAGACAAAGATCGGATACAAGAGATGAACTAGGGTTTGAGAGGAGATGGTGCTGGGGAAGATGTTGATGGATATTGGCCCCCTCTCGATGAGAGGATCGTTGGTGATGACGATGATGATGATTTCCCCCTCCGGGAGAGATGTTTCCCCGGCAGAACAGCTCCACCGGAGCCCTAGATTGGTTCTGCCCAAGTTCCACCTCGAGATGGCGGCGCTTTGTCTCGAAAGCTTCCTCTTAATTTTTTTTCTAGGTAAAAACCTATCACGGGAAACCACGGCCACCTATGGTACCAAGAGTCCCTTTCTGGTTTGGCTGGGGGGTGGCACGTTGCACAAATAGCGGAGGAGTGAGGAACAACACGACAGAGATCACACGGGCAGTTTTTACCCAGGTTCGGGCCGCCGTGAGGCGTAAAACCCTACTCCTACTTTGGTGGATTGATGGGGGAAAATGGTGGTGAGGCAGCATGCTTTCCCGACAGGGTTTCCTCGGGGCCAGAGCGACTACACGCGTATGAGTATGTGAGGGTGTGGATTAGCCACCCACCTGACCAACCCCTTCTACAGTCGCCATGGGCCTCCTTTTATAGATCAAGGAGTCACCAAAGTGGCAAATTAGTGATTATGCACTGATTAGATAGCAAACAGTGCTATCATATCTAACTCTATGCGCTGACAGAGCGCATTAAATGTGCTGCTCAACATCACATCAAAGATCGCATGGCAGGCTCTGCCGGATTGTTTTGCCAGCTCCACGCCTGCTTGCTTGACACGTCGCAGGACGGGTGTCACTTGGAGGTGTTTTCTGTAGGACGTGGCTGCCATGTGGCGAATAGCAGCCACTTAGTCACTTTGGAGCTTGACACCGCACTGATTGACGACTTGGGTTGGTTATGAGGTGGAGTGGTGGCGTGGCTCGCCCTCGCTAGCCCCGGCAGGCCTACCGAGATGATCTGGAAGCTTGCTTCCGGGGGTAACCCCATCCTCGCCAGGCTCACTTGTCGCGCAAGGGAGGTCTTTCCCTAGTGATATCTTGCTTCTCCGGTTAGTCTTGATCCTCTTGAGCTGCACGCTGGTCCTTCGAAGAACTGATCCCTTGTGCATCAGTCTGACCTTGGTGCTGTGATCTTGTTCTCATGCCTGTGCACAGTCTGGGCAATGGACCCAGGGTTTGTTGCACCGACAGAAGCCCCCGGGCCTGGCCCGAACATGCTGCCGGGCATCATCAGGGGAGGCCCTAAGAAGTGCACAGGCAGGGGCATGGAATTGGCTGGCTAGAGATCTTCTTTGCTTCTTTATTAACTTGAGTCTGGGCCGGTTTCCGGTTTTCACGCACGTCGCATAAAGCCAATCGTGGTGGGGCCACTCTTGTAATGGCCCATGAATGACTTTAACGCATGGGGGAGTAACTTCCAATTCACTCTTCCCACCATGCCCTTATCCTTAGCCATGTATGTTGCATGCATCACACGGGGTAGGTAACAGAGGCACATGGTGTGGAGAGCATCAAGGCAGGGGGCCGGCCTTCTTGAATTGGTGGAGGAGGGCGGCGGTTACCGCTTGAGGGATCGACTCTCTTCCCTGACCCGCCTATAAAAGGAGGGGCGGGGGAGGAGCGAAGTCATTCATCCTCGCATCCCTTCTCCTCCATCCTCTGCTTCCTGCTGGTTATGTTGAAGGGAAGAGCAGGGCCAGGCCCCAGGCAGTACCTTGAGGTTGGCAACGTCGAAAGCTCAGGCTGATGCTTGGGGAGTGAGTCTGGTGCAAACCCCTACGAGGCATGGTTTCGCCTTTGTCGGGGAGCGTCCCTTCCCCATCTTCCTGTAAATCTCGGGAGGACGCACGGGCGGCGCAACGGTAACACGAGAGGTGGCGACTCTGGTGTGCTTGTCACCGGGCCGCCTGCGGCTTCAATTCTAGTGGGAGGCAGCGCAGGCGGCACCATGCCGAGGTCCGTAACGGATGCAGGGTGCAGTAGTCGACTGTGGCCCATTCCTCCTCCCCTCACGGCGCTGGAGAGGGGTTGCAGAATGGGATTGCCATTAGCAAAGGCGAACTTGACCCCCTAGGTATTGTCCGCTTGTCGTGCAGGAGGGCTTTTTGCTCCCATACACGTCTTTTGAATGTGCGGTGGCTTCTGATATCAGGGCCGTCGGGGACGACCATGCTCTTTATGGGGTTTCCCGGAGAGCATGGTGCCTGACACGACTGCCGTGATGGGGGCTTCGGACGGTAGCGATACGGGAGGTAGCGGCAACCCACGATGCACCAAGAACGGGGGCGACCATTCCGATGAGTCGTGTTTGCCGGTGACCTCGCCGCCCCGTCTGGGCTTCCTTCAGCACCACTGTCCCCCTTCGCTTCAGTTCATTCCTCCTAGGTAGGGGACGACGCCATCCTGATCCTGGGGAGGTGCCTAATCCCAGCCAGGCCTTTCCTCCACCTTCTTCATCTCTTCTTGTAGTTTCAAAGAAGGAGAGGAAAAAGTGGAGGCATCACGACATTTATCCTTTTTCAATCTTAAATCTGTAGGCACTTGCCAAATTTTAGTTCAAATAATGTAATCTCTAGAATCCATGTCCGTGGTCTTTTAAGTTTTGTACTTGTTTGATCAGTATGTTAATGAAAAAGATGAACCTTGTCAAGGACTCGTGCATGTACATGTCCGTGCAGAGGTGTAATGCCTCTATATTTTTAAATAAACGAGTTTCCCCTGGCAGGCTATCCTGCCGGTACCCTCTATTTTGTTGCCGGGGAGTTGGGCCTACCGGGCACAAATTGTGATGAGGGACCAGCCCCCCGCCAATATTTTTTCATCAAGGGTCACTGCGACCATCCCGACCGAAGCAACGTTCGAGTCAAGGGATGGGAGCACCTAAGTTTCAAAAAGCGGTGAGGTTTGCTTATGCACAAGTTTTTGCTTATAGAACAATTATGGACAAGAGATAGAACTTATCTGTTTGGCTTGCCGGAGGTCACAGTGTAGGCTTCATACTTCCATGTCCTTTAGGAGGCCAAGTCTTCGGCAGGAGCCGGCAGTTTTTGCAGATGGAAATGATGCCAAATGCGATCTTATCGACATGAACATGTGATGCTCATGTAATGCTTATGCATGCAAGCCACTTTTCAAGGGCCCCAACGCTTCATTTATTTCTCTGTTGCTCAGGGTCTGCGCCTGGCTTTGTACAAGGGGTTACATGCAACTGAGGCAAGGCCTGTACAAAAGTGTAACGCTCCGAGTCTGTCGCGCCAGGTGTCTTCCAGTTATTTGTTGTTGTTGCCTTGTCTTTCACTTGAGTGTTGCATCTTGCCATGTCATCATGTGCATTGCATCATCATGTTTTCAAAACTTGCATCCATCCGGGTTCCCCGGTTCTCTCCGTTGCCCGTTCTGAGCCTAGAGACACTCGCACGCGCCTGCGGCACCTTCGAAATATTATTTTATCAGTGGCATAAAAATGTTCTCGGAATGGGTTGAAAGTTGGCATGCGGTGTTATAGTGTAGATCGGCCGCCTGCCAAATTTCATCGCATTCGGAGTCCGTTTGACGCCCCAACGGATAACTATAGCGACAATATTGTTGGTCAAATCGTCGAACGTTTTCAGCCTCTGAAAACTGTTGCCGAGCTTTCCCTCCCTTTCCTCCCCAGACCGTCTACACGGCCCACCTGCAACCCACTAGACCCATCTAACCCCTCCCCTCCGACCGGAGCCGTCGGATCACGATCGGAGGGCTCCGGAAGCCCCCAAATCCCCCTAACCTTGTCCCTGTGTCTATATATAAACCTTTCCCTTCCATTTTTGGCCATCCCTAGCCCTCCACCTACCTCTAGCCTCCCCTCCTCAGATTTCGCACACAGCCGCTGCCCCGCAGCCACTTGTCGCGCCCCACCCACCGAGCCGCCACCTGAGGCATCTCCCCGGCCAACTGGGTGCTGCCACGTCGCCAAGCCGCCGCTCCCCCTCCAATCCGCGGCCTCCATGCCGCCCGGCCTCCCTGCGGCCCGCAGGGCCCGAATTGGGACTGCCCGGGCCCGAATCGCCCCACTGTTGTGCGCCCGAGCGCACTCGCTCGCCCACTTGTAGGCCTCCTCCAGCTGGAGCCCCGCGGCGCCTCACGCTCTGCCTCCTCCTGCCGGCCACCGAAGCGCCACCGCCAGGGACCTCCACCTCAGGCCAGCCGGCGCCGCCTTGCTCCTTCCCCATCTTCTTCTCCCTCTCTCCCTCACCCTCTATCTCTTCCGCAGGTACCTAGGCACCACGGCGCTGCCCCATCCACCTCTTAATGCTTGCCATGTGGGTCCCAGCGCCTCGACCATCGCCGGATCTGGGGACCCTATACCCGGATCTCTCCATCCCCGGCGAGCTCCGACTTCCTCCGTCACCGGAGCTCCGTCGGCTGCCGCTCCATCCTCTGGTTTGAGAAACTGGTCGAGCGCACCCGTGCGTTAACCGCACATGGACCATGTACCTCCTCAAGGCCCAGCAACCGCTCCCAGCAAGCAGCGCTAAGTCGGCACGACTCCTACGCGCCATGGGCCGCACCAGCCGGCCCAGCTGCGCACCCACTATAATGCCCACGATGCGGCTATATCTCCCACTTGTCGAAGCACAACTTAGAGGCATAACCGCATTGTAAGCAATGTCGCAAGTGAGGTAATCTTCACACAACCCATGTAATACATAAGGGAAAGAGATACATAGTTGGCTTATAATCACCACTTCACACAATACATGAATAAAACATTACAACATCCAGATACAATCAAGGTCCGTCTACGGAACCAAATTAAAAGAAGACCACCCCAAAAGCTATACATATCCCCGATCTTCCCAACTGGGCTCCACTATTGATCAACTGACAAACGGAACAACATAACAAACACGATCTTCATCGAGCTCCTCCTTGAGCTCAGTTGCGTCACCTGCACAATATCATCGGCACCTGCAAGCTGGTTTTGGAAGTAAACTGTGAGTCACGGGGACTCAGGAATCTCACACCCTCGCAATCAAGACTATTTAAGCTTATAGGTAGGGAAAGGTATGTGAGGTGGAGCTGCAGCAAGCACTAGCATATATGGTGGCTAACATACGCAAACGAGAGCGAGCAGAGGAGGCAAAGCACATTCGAGAAACTATGATCAAGAAGTGATCCTAGACTAGTTACGTTCAAGCATAACTCCAACACCGTGTTCACTTCCCGGACCCCGCCGAGAAGAGACCATCACGGCTACACACGCGGTTGATGCATTTTAATTAAGATAAGTTTCAGGTTTTCTACAACCGGACATTAACAAATTCCCATCTGCCCATAACCGCGGGCATGGCTTTCGAAAGTTCAAAGCCCTGCAGGGGTGTCCCAACTTAGCCCATCATAAGCTCTCACGGTCAACGAAGGATATTCCTTCTCCCGGGAAGACCCGACCAGGCTCGGAATCCCGGTTACAAGACATTTCGACAATGGTAAAACTAAACCAGCAAAGCCACCCGGATGTGCCGACAAATCCCGATAGGAGCTGCACATATCTCGTTCTCAGGGCACACTGGATTGTCCAAACTTCCGGTAGGCCAGCCCAGAGTTGCCCCTGGTAGCCACCGGCGGCTGACAAGTTGGACCAACATTCAGAGGAGCACTGGCCCGGGGGTTTAAATGAAGATGACCCTTGAGTCTGTAGAACCCAAGGGAAAGAAAAGGCTAGGTGGCGAATGGTAAAACCAACGTTGGGCCTTGCTGGAGGTGTTTTATTCAAGGCGAACTGTCAAGGGGTTCCCATTATAACCCAACCGTGTAAGGAACGCAAAATCAAGGAACATAACACTGGTATGATAGAAACTAGGGTGGCAAGAGTGGAACAAAACACCAGGCATAAGGTCGAGCCTTCCACCCTTTACCAAGTATATAGATGCATTAAGTAAATAAGATATATTGTGATATCCCAACAATAATCATGTTCCAACAAGGAACAAACTCCATCTTTACCTGCAACTAACAACGCTATAAGATGGGCTAAGCAAAGCGGTAACATAGCCAAACAACAGTTTGCTAGGTCAAGGTGGGTTAGAGGCTTGACATGGCAATATGAGAGGCATGATAAGCAAGTGGTAGGTATCGCGACATAGGCATAGCAAAAGAGCAAGCATATAGGAAGCAAATATAGAAGTGATTTCAAGGGTATGGTCATCTTGCCTGAGATCCCGCAAGGAAGAAGAACGAGTCCATGAAGAAGACAAACGGACGAAGTCGAACGAATCCTCACAAACGTGACGTTATCGGAACTAACCCGAAGAAGCAACACCGGAAAGGAGCAAACAACATAGTAAACAACCATCACATAATCATGGCATGATGCACAACCTAGTATGATGCATGTCCGGTTTTAATATGCATGGCATGGCAAAGTGCACAAACAATCCTACAAATTAAGTGGAGCTCAATATGCAACTCTGTTGCATATTGACGAAACACCATGACAAGTTATTTAGTTCGATCTCGTTTATGTACCCAACAATATTAAATGTTGATTAACATGGCAAGGGGTGAAGCAAATGAAAACTACCTATCTAGGCAAGTTTAAATGAGGCCGGAAACAACGAACAACAATTCCGGTAAAACCCCATATGCATATTTTGAGGTTTGGTACTGTTCTGCCCTAAACACAATTTTTGAGTTATTAAACATGCAAGAAAAGTGCACCATGTTAAACTAGGCATTTTCCACCCCATTTACATATAAATATTATTTAAATCCGAGCTACGGTTATTTAGTTATGAATTAAAGCATTTTAGCAAGTTATTTAAGCAAATTTAAACAAACAGCATTTTAAACAATTTAAACATGGATGGAAAAGACATATTATGAAACTACACAAAATTCTAAGCAACTTTCATATATTAAGTTTTTACATGTGATGCTTAGTTTGTGAGTTAAAATATGTATGAACTTCAAGGGTGTTTCTGCAAAACTGGCAGTACTCACGAAATTAGCTAAAATGTTTTGCGGAAAAAATACATCTCGGGCCGAATCTAGTCGGCCCAACCATGGAAAAAAATAGGGCGCGCAGCTGGCCTCACCATGTGCCGAGGCCCAGTTGCTGGGGAGGCTGCATTAGGGCGCGCTGGGCCTTTGCGAGGCAGACAGGGAAGCGGCTTGGCCTGAGTCAACGCGCGACGACGCGCTCGCTGCAGACGAACAGGGGCGGCGCATGGGACAGCAACGGCGGGCTGCTGGGAAGGCCGGCGAGGCGATCGTGGGGTACACCGGGAACAGCAGGATGGAGCACGGAGCCGGTCGAGGACGAGGAATTCGGGCGCGGGGAGAAGACCAGGACGGCTGCAGAAAGGTCGGGATGGAGCGGGTCGCGGCCGCCGGCAGCGGAACTTACAGCAGCAGCGACTGGGCATGGCAGCATGGCGCAGGGGCATCAGCGGAACGAGGTCGCGCCGGGGAAGATCGGGGCACCGCGGGCGACGTTCTTGTCAAGGTACTCCTCCGGGAAGAAGACGGCGGCATCGCTGTTACAGAGAAAAACAGAGAGTCCAGTGAGGCAGAGAGGGCTTCAGCGACGGAGATATAGTGGGCAGGGCAGTGAGAACGGCATGCTGGTTCGGGCGAGGAACGGAGCAGCTCCGGCGGTGGCGCTCTCTGGTGGGGTCGCTCGAGCCTGGTGCAGCTCGGGCGCATAGGAGCTCCATGGGGGTACAGGCTAGAGGTCGAGCAGAGGAGGAGGGGGTTGCGCTGGTTGGTGGGTTAGATCGGGCAGGCGAGATCCCAAGGGGGGATTTGGTCAGATGGCGGCGGCGATGGGACAAACTCCTAGGTTTTAGGGTTGCTGGTTTAAATAGTGAGTGGGTCTATATGCAGGCTAATGGAAGCCCTTCGATCCAAATCAGACGGCTGAGAAAAATATAGGTTAGGAAGTCCAATAAACAAAACGGAGATGTTTTGTAGATGTTTGGGGATGATCTGGATCAAACGGTGACGACTGCTCGGGTCAGGTCCGACACAATTTTCAGACGCGCGAGCGAGGAGGGCCGTGGGCTGACGAGAGAGCTTAGACTAGGCCTGGCGGTAGGTGGGTAGTGGCTGTGCAGAAGGCCTCAGGCTGAGAGAAGAGAAAAGAGAGAGAGGCCCAGCGACTGTTTCCGGAGACCGAAAACGTCCGACGTTTGACCGACTATATTGTCGCTATAGTTAATCGTTGTGGCGTCAAACGATCTCCGAATGCGATGAAACTTGGCAGGCGGCCTACCTACACCATAATAAGACCGCACGTCAACTTTCAACCCATTCCAAGAACATTTTCTGGCCACTTATAAAATAATATTTCGGACATGCCGCGGACGCGTGCAAGTGTGTCTGGGCTCAGAACGGACAACGGAAAGAACGAGGAGACCGGGACGGATGAAAGTTTTGAAAACATGATGATGCAATGCACATGATGACATGACAAGATGCAACAAGCAAGCGCATGACAAGGCAACAACATCGAATAACTGGAAGACACCCGGCGCAACGGTCTCGGGGCGTCACAACACTCCACCACTACGAGAGGATCTTGTCCCGAGATCTAGAATGGCACCGGAGGGAAAAGGAAGAGGAAAGAGAAGAGGTAAAACTAAGTTGCTTCTTTGACAAACAAGTGAAACCAAAGAACCTTGTAAAGTTGAACAACTTGAAAGAAAGAATTGCAACGGAGATGAGCGAAGTTGAAAACACTCTGTTATGAAAGTGGAACAAGGAACATTACTAGAACCTCTTAGGTTGAAAGACATAAGAAAAGGGTTGCAATGGACAAGAAGTACATGCAAGCACTCCGGTTGCAAACAAGATGTACAAGGGACGGTAAAGATGAATTACAACAACACTCCGATTGGAAAAGGAAGGTGAGGAAATGAGCTTGGCAAAATGAAATCACTAGGATGAGACTCCGGTTAGAAGAGGAATGATAAACACAACGCTCCGGTTAAAAACAAGATAGAGAAAGAATAAGACTGGTATAATTTGGGCAGCACTCCGGCTGTAAATGGAAGGAATTGAACGTGAAGTTGACAAAAATGGGATGATGGGTGAAGAGAGCAACATATCAAAATTATGAGTTGACAACTTGGCGCTAATGGAAAACAATAGATTGGATTGATATGAGTAAGGAGACGAGAAACTTATTTCATCAGGAGGATAAATGAAGAACTTGGATCATTTATAAGCACCATAAATAGCAACAATCCTTAGGAAAAGCTTTAGGTGAAATATAACCCAAGGTAACTCCAATTACTAGATTGATGGATTTAAAATATCTCATTCTTGATAACTTGTGAATCATGAAACACGAAGGAAAATTATCAAGATTGACATAACACCACCTCCAATGATAAGGTAGAAAGAATTGCACTCCGGATTGCAAGATGAAGAATATTTGGACTCCTCTGAAAAGAATCTTGATGAACACTTCGAGAAAGAATTAAATCCTTGATGAACCATCTTGTAGAGCTTTCATGAGAACTCCGGTAATAAAAGAAATGATCAATCAAAAATGAAAGATAAGTTGAAAACACAAGGTGAAGACTTGCAATGATTAGATGGATCTTCATGATGAGAAAATTGAGAGAGCTTGGAACTCCGGGAAAAGAAAAGATAAAGCATTTCGAACCAAGAATGTGATATGAAGAACCTCCGGAATAAGGAATTGAATTCACTCAATGAAACAAGAATAAGAATTACATTATGCCTATCCTTCACCAATTAAATTAATGACAATCAACGGATTTGGCATACTACTTATTCTCGTAGAAAGGGTTAAGATAGATATGGTGACAACTTGAGAAGGTCTTCAAAGAACCACTGGTAGGATTTAGAAACAAGGAATGAGTTGATATGATAACGAAGGAAGATAAATCGTGAATGAAACACCATAAGAATTGAACATGAAAGTAGCAAAAGCACAATTCACTAGGAAGAATTGGAAAACGAATGAAGATACCTGAGGGAATTTAGATACATGAGAAAGAAGAGATCATGAACTGATTAGAGGATATTTGAATGATGCACCGGTAAGATTTAGAGAAAGAGAGTTGAAAGCTGAGAATGAATACTTCCGAGGTGATGGGCTCTGGAGAATCAAACTGAAAAGACACCTGAATTGCTCCGGATGGGTGAAAAGAATTCTCACAATCAAAAACAATTATGTGAGGATGGCGTCAAGCTAGAACCATGAATCTTGAAGAGAATGGAGCAACATTTAGAGGAAAAACTCTTCTTCCTCTTCAAAATCCAAGAATGACGATGAGAAACACCACCATGAATTATTTAGACACTCTGGAAGAATCAAAAGCGAAGAGGTTGAGCCAACTATGAAAAGAATTTGAAAGATCTTGGAGAAAGACATTTGACTGATGATAAATCATTCTTACGTCAAACTTCGAAAAGAAATTTGAGGATTGCTCCAGGAAAATAAGAAGAGTCAGGTAAGATCCTAGGAAAAGACCTATGGGTTAGGGCCCACTCAAAAGAAACACCGTTGAACTATTTAAAGAGAGAAAATGCACCGGTTTAATTAAATGGCTTGAATGAGATAACAATCTCGAAGAGATTCAATCAAAGAAGAGTGGAAACACGAATCTTCGAGATATCTTGAGCACTTCGGAACAATAGAATAGCGAGAGAGTGGAAGATTAAGAGGTGCACCGACATGAGAAGGTATTTGAAACGAGGAAAATGATATGATCAACAAAGTTTGGCTTGAATCCACCGGAGAAGAAAAGAATGACGAATGATGAACTTGAAACTTCCTGAGAATCTTCATGAGAATCACCAGATACGAACATTGAAAGAAAAGAATGGAGAGACTTCCGTCGATAAAATGCATACTTGATTAAGGAATCTGAGTCCTTAAAGAAACAAGGGTGTGAGGGAGGGACAACAAAGACAACTTGGGATGGATGAAACAACACCGTTGAGAAGACTTGAGTTGATCTTGCGGATGTTGAAAAAAGATTGGATCCACTAGAAGAGAAGCACTCCAGTTGAAAAGAAGTTGAAATGACAAACTCGATGATCGAGAAGGATTACTATTCACATAGGAACATGAGAACACCGCTTAGGAAAGGTATGGAATCAACACTTGACATTGAAGCAACTCGAATACCACAACTGAAAACAAAAAGACAAAGGATTGGCTTGCAAAATAAGCCGGAACAAACATACGATAGAGATTTCGTCCAAAGTTTTCGTGGGGGGCCTACACGGGCTCGATCATACAGCACCATCATGTAAAAGGCAGTGCACATGACATACGAAGCGTCCCCGAGTCAGCATAGCCAAGGACTCTTTAAGACACAACGAGACCATTGTAAAACCAAGCGTGGATAGGCGGACTACTAGACGTCGAACCCCAATTTCATATCATACATCTGTCGGAAAGATATCCTAGGAGCTACTTGAATTCCCACTTATAAACTCCCGAAACTTTCCAGTTATGTAATCAGGTGTTGGGGATACAGGGGAAGCATAATATCTCACCCAAAACTAACAAATCCCACGTCCAGCTGTATCCATCCTTCAACACACAACCAAGGAACCTTCGGAAATCATTTACTCAACCTTCAAAAAGCATCCGTTATACGAGTTATGGCAATACTCCCGAACTCCCACCCCGGTACTAGGTGGCGTCGAGGTTATCTCACCAACAACTGCATAAAAGAGATTTTCAATGTCGGCGAACTCAGGTATTCCATAACTGCAATGATAAAATTGTGATGACAACACCTCGGAGCTCAACTCCCCGGGACACTGCCACAACCCCTAAATGTCAGGAGGCACCAAGTACAATGTTCTCGTCACAAAACCATCAGAACGATTCCAAGATACCTGCGTGATCCTAAAATTTTTTAGTGAAATTTGAGATGAGAAAAGTCAAAACTCTACATCAGGATGCCTCACCAGAGCAACGAAGGGATTGAGGAGTAAAAAGAATCCTACTCTCCGATATATATAATCCTAAGGACTCAAAACATTTTTCTAGACTCAATAACGCCAGCGATTCGATCAAGCAGGGGGCTCCTAAGTCGGGGAAGGCTCTGATTACCAACTTGTATCGCCCATGACGCGGATATATCTCCCACGTGTCGAAGCACGACTTAGAGGCATAACCGCATTGTAAGCAATGTCGCAAGTCAGGTAATCTTCACACAACCCATGTAATACATAAGGGAAAGAGATACGTAGTTGGCTTACAATCGCCACTTCACACAATACATGAATAAAACATTACAACATCCAGATAAAATCAAGGTCCGTCTACGGAACCAAATTAAAAGAAGACTACCCCAAAAGCTACACAGATCCCCGATCGTCCCAACTGGGCTCCACTACTAATCAACTGACAAACGGAACAACATAATGAACGCGATCTTCATCGAGCTCCACCTTGAGCTCGGTTGCGTCACCTGCACAATATCATTGGCACCTGAAAGCTGGTTTTGGAAGTACACTATGAGTCACGGGGACTCAGCAATCTCACACCCTCGCGATCAAGACTATTTAAGCTTATAGGTAGGGAAAGGTATGTGAGGTGGAGCTGCAGCAAGCACTAGCATATATGGTGCCTAACATACTCAAATGAGAGCGAGAAGAGGAGTCAAAGCACGTTCGAGAAACTATGATCAAGAAGTGATCCTAGACTACTTACATTCAAGCATAACTCCAACACCGTGTTCACTTCCCGGACCCCGCCGAGAAGAGACCATCATGGCTACACACGCGGTTGATGCATTTTAATTAAGATAAGTTTTAGGTTTTCTACAACCGGACATTAACAAATTCCCATCTACCCATAACCGCGGGCACGACTTTCAAAAGTTCAAATCCCTGCAGGGGTGTTCCAACTTAGCCCATCACAAGCTCTCACGGTCAATGAAGGATATTCCTTCTCCCAGGAAGACCCGATCAGGCTTGGAATCCCGGTTACAAGACATTTCAACAATGGTAAAACTAAACCAGCAAAGCCACCCAGATGTGCCAACAAATCCCGATAGGAGCTGCACATATCTCGTTCTCAGGGCACACCGGATTATTCAAACTTCCGGTAGGCCAGCCCAGAGTTGCCCCTGGTAGCCACCGGCGGCTGACAAGTTGGACCAACACTCAGAGGAGCACTGGCCCGGGGGTTTAAATAAAGATGACCCTTGAGTCTGCAGAACCCAAGGGAAAGAAAAGGCTAGGTGGCGAATGGTAAAACCAATGTTGGGCCTTGCTGGAGGAGTTTTATTCAAGGCGAAATGTCAAGGGGTTCCCATTATAACCCAACCATTTAAGGAACACAAAATCAAGGAACATAACACCGGTATGACGGAAACTAGGGCGGCAAGAGTGGAACAAAACACCAGGCATAAGGCCGAGCCTTCCACCCTTTACCAAGTATATAGATGCATTAAGTAAATAAGATATATTATGAGATCCCAACAATAATCATGTTCCAACAAGGAACAAACTCCATTTCACCTGCAACTAACAACGCTATAAGAGGGGCTGAGCAAAGCGGTAACATAGCCAAACAATGGTTTGCTAGGACAATGTGGGTTAGAGGCTTGACATGGCAATATGGGAGGCATGATAAGCAAGTGGTAGGTATCGCGACATAGGCATAGCAAAAGAGCGAGCATCTAGCAAGCAAAGATAGAAGTGATTTCGAGGGTATGGTCATCTTGCCTGAGATCCGGCAAGGAAGAAGAACGATTCCATGAAGAAGACAAACGGACGAAGTCGAACGAATCCTCACAAACGTGACGTTATCGGAACTAACCCGAAGAAGCAACACCGGAAAGGAGCAAACAACATAGTAAACAACCATCACATAATCATGGCATGATGCACAACCAAGTATGATGCATGTCGGTTTTAATATGCATGGCATGGCAAAGTGCACAAACAATCCTACAAATTAAGTGGAGCTCAATATGCAACTCCGTTGCATATTGACGAAACACCATGACAAGTTATTTAGTTCGATCTTGTTTATGTACCCAACAATATTAAATGTTGATTAACATGGCAAGGGGTGAAAAAATTAAAACTACCTATCTAGGAAAGTTTAAATGAGGCCGGAAACAACGAACAACAATTCTGATAAAACCCCGTATGCATATTTTGAGGTTTGGTGCTGTTCTGCCCTAAACACAATTTTTGAGTTATTAAACATGCAAGAAAAGTGCACCATGTTAAACTAGGCATTTTCCACCCCATTTACATATAAAGATTATTTAAATCCGAGCTACGGTTATTTAGTTATGAATTAAAGCATTTTAGCAAGTTATTTAAGCAAATTTAAACAAACAGCAATTTAAACAATTTAAGCAACTTTCATATATTAAGTTTTTACATGTGATGCTTAGTTTGTGAGTTAAAATATGTATGAAGTTCAAGGGTGTTTCTGCAAAACTGGCAGTACTCGGGAAATTAGCTAAAAAGTTCTGCGGAAAAAATACATCTCGGGCAGAATCTAGCCGGCCCAACCATGGAAAAAAGAGGGTGCGCAGCTGGCCTCAACATGGATCGAGGCCCAGTTGCTGGGGAGGATGTAGGAGGGCGCGCTGGGCCTTTGCAAGGCAGGCAGGGAAGCGACTCGGCCTGAGTCAACGCGCGACGACGCGCTCGCTACAGACGAACAGGGGCGGCGCACGGGACAGCAACGGCAGGCTGCAGGGAAGGCCGACAAGGCGATCATGGGGTACACCGGGAACAACGAGATGGAGCATGGATTCGGTCGAGGACGAGGAATCCGGGCGCGGCGAGAAGACCAGGACGGCTGCAGAAAGGCCAGGACGGAGCGGGTCGCGGCCGCCGGCAGCGGAACTTGCAACAGCAGCGGATGGGCATGGCAGCATGGCGCAGGGGCATCAGCGGAACGGGGTCACGCCGGGGAAGATCGGGGCACCGCGGCGACGTTCTTGTCGAGGTACTCCTCCGGGAAGAAGACGGTGACATCGCTGTTAGAGAGAAAAACAGAGAGAGTCCAGTGAGGCAGAGAGAGCTTCAGCGACAGAGAGAGAATGGGCAGGGCGGTGAGAACGACATGCTGGTTCGGGTGAGGAACGGAGGAGCTCCGGCGATGGCGCTCTCCGGCGGGGTCGCTCAGGCCTGGTGCAGCTTGGGCGCATAGGAGCTCCATGCGGGTGCAAGCTGGAGCTCAAGTAGAGGAGGAGGGGTTGCGCTGGTTGGTGGGTTGGATCGGGCAGGGGAGATCCCAAGGGGGGATTTGGTCAGATGGCAGCGGCGATGGGACAAACTCCTAGGTTTTAGGGTTGCTGGTTTAAATAGTGAGTGGGTCTATATGCAGACTAATGGAAGCCCTTCGATCTAAATTAGACGGCTGAGAAAAATATAGGTTAGGAAGTCCAATAAACAAAATGGAGATGTTTTGTAGACATTTGGGGATGATCCAGATCCAACGGTGATGACTGCTCAGGTCGGGTCCGGCACAATTTTCGGACGCACGTGCGAGGAGGGCCGCGGGCTAACGAGAGAGCTTAGACTAGGCCTGGTGGTAGGTCGGTAGTGGGCTGTGCAGAAGGCCTCAGGCTGAGAGAAGAGAAAAGAGAGAGAGGCCCGGCGACTGTTTCCGGAGACCGAAAACGTCTGACGTTTGACCGACTATATTGTCGCTATAGTTAATCGTTGGGGCGTCAAACGATCTCCGAATGCGATGAAACTTGGCAGGCGGCCTACCTACACTAAAATAAGACCGCATGACAACTTTCAACCCATTCTGAGAACATTTTACGGCCACTTATAAAATAATATTTCGGACATGCCGCGGGCGCGTGCAAGTGTTTCTGGGCTCAGAACGGACAACAGAAAGAACGAGGAGACCAGGACGGATGGAAGTTTTGAAAACATGATGATGCAATGCACAAGATGACATGACAAGATGCAACAAGCAAGCGCATGACAAGGCAACAACATCGAATAACTGGAAGACACCTGGCGAACGGTCTCGGGGCGTCACACCCCCGCCGGCCTCACCTCACCACTGAATCGGGCCAGATTTTGGCCCAGGGTGAGAACTCTCACCCCAATGCCCCTCTATTTTTCCCCTGCTGTTGGACCACCCAACAGTTTTGGCCCAACGCATGTTTTTCCCGCTGGACGATTTTAGCTAATTATCCCGAATTGCCAGTTTTGCTGAATAGTCCCTCTAGTTCATGCATATCATAACTCACAAACCGTGCATCTTTTGTAAAAACTTTATATATGAAAAATACTAGAATTTCATCTAGTTTCATAATACCCAACTTTCATGCATGTTTAAAATGTTTAAAATGTTGTTTAATTAAATTTGCTCAAATGACATGTTAAAATGTTTTATTTCATAACTAAATAACCGTAGCTCCATTTTAAATAAACTTTATATGTAAATGGGGTAGAAAAATGCCTAGTTTAACATGGTGGCAGTACGTTGCATGTTTAACAACTCTAAAATTATGTTTAGGGAAGATCAGTACCAACTTTAAAATATGCACATGAGGATTTTTCCGGACTTGTTGCTTGTTGTTCCGGCCTCATTTAAACTTGCCTAGTTAGGTAGTTTTATTATGCTTCACCTTTTGCCATGTTTAATAACATCTAATATTGTTCGGTACATAAACGAGAGTGAACTAAATGATTGAATGTGGTGTTTCGTCAATATGCCACTCGTTGCATATTGAGCTCCACTTAATTTGTAGTATTGTTTGTGCACTCTGCCATGCCATGCCTCATTAAACCGGACATGCATCATACTTGGTTGTGCATCATGCCATGTTTATGTGATGGTTGTTTACTATGTTGCTTGCTTCTTTCTGGGTTGCTTCTCTCGTTAGCCTCGGTTTCATTCCGGAGTTGTGAGGATTCGTTCGACTATGTTGGGTCGTCAACATCTTGGACTCGTTCTTCTTCCTTGCGGGATCTCAGGCAAGATGACCATACCCTCAAAATCACTTCTATCTTTGCTTGCTAGCTGTTCGTTTGATTGCTATGTCGTGCTACCTACCACTTGTTATATCATGCCTCCCATATTGCCATGTAAAGCCTCTAACCCGCCTTCCTAGCAAACTGTTGTTTGGCAATGTTACCGCTTTTGCTCAGCCCCTCTTATAGCCTTGCTAGTTGCAGGTGAAGTTGAAGTTTGTTCCATGTTTAGAACATGGATATGTTGGGATATCACAATATCTCTTATTTAATTAATGCATCTATATATTTGGTAAAGGGTGGAAGGCTCGGCCTTATGCCTCGTGTTTTTTCCACTCTTGCCACCCTAGTTTCCGTCATACCGATGTTATGTTCCTTGATTTCGCGTTCCTTACACGGTTGGGTGTTATTGGAACCCCTTGAAAGTTCGCTTTGCACAACACTCCTCCAACAAGGCCCAACCTTGGTTTTACTATTTGCCTCACCATCACCTATACCTTTCCCTTGGGAGTCGCGCTCCCGAGGGTCATC
>NC_041384.1:250556977-250606754 GCF_002162155.2 Triticum dicoccoides | reverse complement strand
TCTCTCAGTGTTGGTCCAAACCGAGCTGCCCGCGGGGCCACCAAGGGGAAACTTGAGGGTTGGTTTTACTCGTAGCTAGTATCATCTGGTGTTGCCCTGAGAACGAGATATGTGCAGCTCCTATCGGGATTGTCGGCACATCGGGCGGCTTTGCTGGTCTTGTTTTACCATTGTCGAGAAGTCTTGTAACCGGGATTCCGAGACAGATCGGGTCTTCCGGGAGATGGAATATCCTTCGTTGACCGTGAGAGCTTGTGATGGGCTAAGTTGGGACACCCCTGCAGGGTATAAAATTTCGAAAGCCGTGCCCGCGGTTATGTGGTAGATGGGAATTTGTTAATATCCGGTTGTAGAGAACTTGACACTTGACTTAATTAAAATGCCTCAACCGTGTGTGTAGCCATGATGGTGTCTTTTCGGCGGAGTCCGGGAAGTGAGCACGGTCTTATGTTATGCTTGAATGTAAGTAGTTTCAGGATCACTTCTAGCTTCTCGACCGTTGCATTGCTTCTCTTCTCGCTCTTATTTGCGTATGTTAGCCACCATATATGCTTAGTGCTTGCTGCAGCTCCACCTCATTACCTTACCCTACCCATAAGCTTAAATAGTCTTGATCTCGCGGGTGTGAGATTCCTGAGTCCTCGTGACTCACAGATACTTCCAAACAGTTGCAAGTGCCGATGATACCAGTGCAGGTGATGCAACCGAGCTCTAGTGGGAGCTCGATGAAGGTCTTGGTCGTTGTTTTATGTCTTTTTCAAATGATCAGTAGTGGAGCCCACTTGGGACGATCGAGGGATCTAGCATTTGGGGTTTTCTTCTTTTATTTTGGTTCTGTAGTCGGACCTTGATTGTATTCTGGATGATGTATGTTTAACTTGTTATTAGTGTGAAGTGGCGATTATAAGCCAACTATTTATCCCATTCTTATTCAGTACATGGGATTGTGTGAAGATTCCCACTTGTGACTAAACCACCATGCAGTTATGCCTCTAAGTCATGCCTCGACACGTGGGAGATATAGCCGCATCGTGGGCGTTACAAGTTGGTAATCAGAGCCATCTTAGACTTAGGAGCCCCTTGCTTGATCGAATCGCTGACGTTGTTGAGTCTAGAACAAAATGTTTTGAGTCTTAGGATTATATATATCGAAGAGTAGGATTATTTTTACTCCCCAGTCTCTTCGTCGCTCTGGTGAGGCCTCCTGATGTAGAAGTTTTGACTTTACTCTCCTCAAATTTCATGAAATTTTTTTAGGATCACACGGGTATCTTGGAATCATTCCAATAGTCTTGTGACGAGCACATTGTTCTTGCTGCCTCCCGACATTTAGGGGTTGTGGAAGTGTCCCGGGGAGTTGAGCTCTGAGGTGTTGTCGTCACAATTTTATTGTTACAGTTCTGGAATACCTGAGTTTGCCGACATCGAAAATCCATTTTATGCAGTTGTTGGTGAGATAACCTCGACGCCACCCAGTACTGGGGCAGGAGTTTGGGAGTATTGCCATAACTCGTATAACGGATGCTTTTTGAAGGTTGAGGTGCACGATTTCCGAAGGTTTCTTGGTTATGTGTTGAAGGATGGATACAGCTGGATGTAGGGATTGTTAGTTTGGGTGAGATATTATGCTTCCCCTGTATCCCCAACACCTGATTGCATAACCAGAAAGTTTTAGGAGTTTATAAGTGGGAATTCAAGTAGTTCCTAGGATATCTTTCTGACAAATGTATGATATGAAATTGGGGTTCGATATCTAGTGGTCCGCCTATCAACGGTTGGTTTTACAGTGGTCTCGTTGTGTCTTAAAGAGTCCTTGGCTATGCTGACTCGGGGATGCTTCGTATGTCATGTGCACTGCCTTGTACATGATGTTGTTGTACGATCGAGCCCGTGTGGGCCCCACCACGAAAACTTTGGATGAAATCTCTATCATATGTTTGTTCCGGCTTATTTTCTAAGCCAATCCTTCGTTTTGTTTTGAGTTGTGGTATTCGAGTTACTTCGAAGTCAAATGTGGATTCCATACTTTTCCTAAGTGATGTTCTCTTATTTATATGTGAATACTAATCCTTCTTGATAATCGAGATTGTCATGTCAATCCTTTTCAACCGGCGTGTTTCTCTTCAAGTGGATCCGATCATTTCAACATCCGTAAGATCACCTCTTGGTTTCCCAACGTTGTTCATTTCATCTGTCCCCAAGTTGCCTTTGTTTTCCCGCCCTCCCACCCTTTTTATACACGGACTCATATTTCTAAATCATCTATCCATTTTATTAATGTGGAATCTCTTCATCCTTTTCTTTCAAGTTTCGATCCGGTGAATTATCGTGGAGATGGTAAGGAAACTTCAAGTTCATCATTCTTCGTTCTTTTTCTTCTCCGGTGGGTTCAATTCAAGCTTTGTCGATCATATCTTTTCCTCATTTCAAATGCTTTCTCATGCCGGTGCACCTCGTAATCGTTCATCTCTCTCTATTCATATCTGAAGTGCCGATGATATCTCAGAAGATTCACATTTCCATTCTCTCTCCATTCAAGCCATTTTGAGGTGGCTATTTAATTCAAGCAATTTAATTCAACCGGTGCAATCTCTCTTTTAAATCATTCAACGGTGTTTCTTTTGAGTGGGCCCTAACCCACAGGTCTTTTCATAGGATCTTACCTGGCTCTTCTATTTTTTTCGGAGCTAGTCAAAATTCATTTCAAAGTATGACATAAGTATGAATTATCATCAGTCATATGTCTTTCTCCAAGATCTTTCAAATTCTTTTCATTGTTGATTCAACCTTTGTACTCTTCATTATTCCGGAGTGTATCAACAATTCATGGTGTTGTTTCTCGTCGTCATTCTCGGATTTTGAAGACCAAAGAAGAGTTTTCCTCCAAATCCTTACCCGTTCTTCCAAAGATGTGAAGTTCAAGCTTGATGCCATCCTCTCAGAATTGTTTTTGATTGTGAGAATTATTTTCACCCCTCCGGAGCAATTTAGGAGTCTTTTCAGTATGATTCTCTGAAGGCCATCATTTCAGGTTTATTCATTCTCAGCTTTCAGCTCTCATTCTCTAAATCTTACCTGTGCATCGCTCAAGTATTCTCTAATCAGCTCATGATCTATTCGTTCTCATGTATCTACATTCCTTCACGTATCTTCATTCGTTTCCCAATTCTTCCCGGTGAATTGTGCCTTTGCTACATTCATTTTCAATTCTTACGGTGGTTTGTTCAAGATTTCTCTTCCTTTGTTTTCACATCAATTTATTCGTTGTTTCAATCCTACCAGTGGTTCGTTGAAGACCTTTCTAAAGTTTGCGCTATATCTCTCTTAATCCTATCTACGAGAATAAGTAGTATGCCAAATCCGTTGCTTGTCACCAATTTAATTGGTGAAGGATATGCATAACGTAACTCTTATTAATGTTCATCCAAGTGATCTAATTTATTCTTTCCGGAGTGGTTTCACATTCTCGGTTCGAGATGCTTTATCTTTTCTTTTCCGGAGTTCCAAGTTTTCTCGGTTACATCATCATGAAGCTCCATCTAAATCATTGCAAGGCTTCACCTTGTGTTTTCAACTTTTGTTTCTTTTTATCATACTTTTATTATCAGAGTTCTTCATGGAGGCTCAACATGGTAGCTCATCAAGGATTCCTTTCATTCTTCATTCGTTCTTCAAGATTTCTCTCAAAGTTATGGTCCGCCAAGCTATACTCAAAGATAAAAATGGTGCTCAACACATGTTTTGTTTTGAGGAGGTCAAGCATTCTTCATCTTGCATTCCGAAGTGCAATTCTTTCTTACCCCATCTTTTGAGGTAGTGTTATGTCATTCTTGACAATTTCATTTCGTGTTTCATGATTCATAAGTTGTCCGGAATGACATATCTTAAACCCATCATTTTCAATACGTTCATGAGATCCTTTGCAACCCATCAATCTCTTCATTTGAGATATCTTGGGTTATATTTCACCTAAAGCTTTCCCTAAGGATTGTTGCTATTTATGGTGCTTATAAATGACCCAAGTTCTTCATTTATCTCCTGGTGAAACAAGTTTGTTGTCTCCTTGTTCATATCAATCCAATATATTGTTTTCGTTAGTGGCAGAATTTCACCTCATAGTTTTGAGATGTTCTCCATAAGCCCACTACAAGCTTGTTCTTTTTGTTGTTGGTTGCCCTACAACTCCGCTATAACATTCTTGTAAGGGTGCTCTTCAAGCTCATTTGTGGCAGAAGCTGGCATTTCCTTCTCCATTATGTTATTCCAATGATCCATCTTCTATTCTTTCTTCCGGAGGCTTTGTGATGTTGCTCTCTTCACTTATCATCTCGGATTGTGAGGACCGTGTTATTTTCGTGCTTACCCATTCAACCGGAGTGTCGTGTCCTCCATTCAAGTTCTCTCATCTTTTCAAGTTTTGCCTCCCTTCTCACCGGAGTGTTGTCTGAAATCTTTCTTACCCCTTGTACCATTCTTTCAATTGTTTTGGAGGCAGTGTGTTGTTGATTTCGTCAAGTATCATCCAATCTTCCAAAATTCATGTCCAATTCCTTCCATTTACAGTTGGAGTGATGTCCAAATTATATCATTCTTATTCCTTATCTATCTTGTTTTAACCGGAGTGTTGTGTCTATCATTCTTCTTCTAACCAGACTCTCATCCAAGTACTTTCATTTTGCCAAGTTCATATTCTTTACCTTCCATTTCCAACTAGAGTGTTGTCGTAATTGATCCTAATCGTTCCTTGTACATCTCGTCTCTACTGGAGTGCTTGCATGTATTTCTGCTCCATTACAACCCTTTTTCTTATGTCTTTCAACCTACAAGGCTCTAGTAAGGTTCCTCGTTCCTCTTTTCTAACGGATTGTTTTCGACTTTGTTCATCTTTGTTGTATTCTTTCTTTCAATTTGTTCAACCTCGCAAGGTTCTTTGGTTTCACTCATTTGTCAAAGAAGCAACTTAGTTTTACCTCTTCTCTTCCTCTTCCATTTCCCTCTGGTGCCATCCTAGATCTCGGGACGAGATCCTCTTGTAGTGGTGGAGTGTTGTAACTTCCCGAGTCCATCGCGCCAGGTGTCTTCCAGTTATTCGCTGTTGTTGCCTTGTCTTTCGCTTGCGTGTTGCATCTTGCCATGTCATCATGTGCATTGCATCATCATGTTTTCAAAACTTGCATCCGCCCGGGTTCCCCGGTTCTCTCCGTTGCCCGTTCTGAGCCCAGAAACACTCGCATGCGCCCGCGGCACCTCTAAAATATTATTTTATAAGTGGCATAAAATTTTTCTCGGAATGGGTTGAAAGTTGGCATGTGGTGTTGTTATAGTGTAGATAGGCCGCCTGCCAAGTTTCATCGCATTCGGAGTCTGTTTGATGCCCCAACAGATAACTATAGCGACAATATAGTCGGTCAAATCGTCAGACATTTTCCATCTCCGAAAACTGTTGCCGGGCTTTCCCTCTCTTTCCTCCCCAGATCGTCTACACAGCCCACCTGCAACCCACTGGACCCATCTAACCCCTCCCCTCCAACCGGAGTCGTGGGATCATGATCGAAGGGCTCCGGAAGCCCCCAAATCCCCCTAACCTAGTCCGTGTGTCTATATATAGACCTTTCCCTTCCATTTTTGGCCATCCCTAGCCCTCCACCTACCTCTAGCCTCCCCCTCCTCAAATTCTGCGCGAAGCCGCTGCCACGCAGCCACTTGTCGTGCCGCCACCCGCTGAGCCGCCACCTGAGGCGTCTCCCCGGCCAACCAGGCGTTGCCACATCACCGAGCCGCCGCTCCCCCTCCAATCTGCGGCCTCCACGCGTCCCCTTCGCGCCTCCCAGCCTTCCCACGGCCCGCAGGGCCTGGATCGGGACCGCCCAGACCCGAATCGCCCCGCCACTGTGCGCCCGAGTGCGTTCGCTCGCCCTCTCATATGCCTCCTCCTTTTGGAGCCCCGCGCCGCCTCGTGCTCCGCCTCGTCCTACCGGCCACCGAAGTGCCGCCGTCGAGGACCTCCACTTCAGGCCATCCCGCGCCGCTGTGCTCCTTCCCCATCTTCTTCTCCCTCTCTCCCTCACCCTCTATCTCTTCCGCAGGTACCCAGCCACCGCCATGGCGCTGCCCCGTCCACCTCTTGATGCCGGCCATGTGGGGCCCAGTGCCTCGCCCGTCGCCGGATCCGGGGACCCCGCACCCAGATCCCTCCATCCCCGGCAAGCTCCGTCGCCGGAGCTCCGTCGGCTGCCTCACCATCCTCTGCTTCGAGCAACTGCTCGAGCGCACCCATGCGTTGAGCACACGTTGACCACACTAGGCCCAGCAACCGCTCCCAGCGAGCAGTGCTAAGTCGGCCTGCCTCCTACGAGCCATGGGCCGCACCAGCCGGCCCAGCTGCGCACCCCCGCCGGCCTCACCTCACCACTGAACTAGGCCAAATTTTGGCCCAGGGTGAGAACACTCACCCCAGCGCCCCTCAGTTTTTCCCCTCCTGTTGGGCCACCCAACAGTTTTGGCCCAATGCATGTTTTTCCCGCTGGACGATTTTAGCTAATTATTCCGAATTGCCAGTTTTGCAGAATAGTCCCTCTAGTTCATGCATATCATAACTCACAACCCGTGCATCATTTGTAAAACTTTATATATGAAAAATGACTCGAATTTCATCTAGTTTCATAATACCCAACTTTCATGCATGTTTATAATGTTTAATATGTTGTTTGATTAATTTTTCTCAAATGCCATGTTAAAATGTTTTATTTCATAACTAAATAACCATAGCTCCAGTTTAAATAAAATTTATATGTAAATGGGGTAGAAAAATGCCTAGTTTAACATGGTGGCAGTACTTTGCATGTTTAACAAATCTAAAATTATGTTTAGGGTAGATCAGTACCAACTTTAAAATATGCACATGAGGATTTTTCCGGACTTGTTGCTTGTTGTTCCCGCCTCATTTAAACTTGCCTAGATATTTTATTATGCTTCACCTTTTGCCATGTTTAATAACATTTAATATTATTGGGTACATAAATGAGAGTGAACTAAATGTTGAATGTGGTGTTTCGTCAGTATGCAACTCGTTGCATATTGGGCTCCACTTAATTTGTAGTATTGTTTGTGCACTTTTCCATGCCATGCCTCATTAAACCGGACATGCATCATACTTGGTTGTGCATCATGCCATGTTTATGTGATAGTTGTTTACTATGTTGCTTGCTTTCTTTCCGGGTTGCTTCTCTCGTTAGCTTCAGTTTCAATCCTAAGTTGTGACGATTCGTTCGACTATGTTGGGTCGTCTACTTCTTGGACTCATTCTTCTTCCTTGCGGGATCTGAGGCAAGATGACCATAGCCTCGAAATCACTTCTATCTTTGCTTTCTAGCCGTTCGTTCTATCGCTATGTCGCCCTACCTACCACTTGTTATATCATGCGTCCCATATTGTCATGTCAAGCCTCTAACCCACCTTCCTAGCAAACCGTTGTTTGGCTATGTTACCGCTTTTGCTCAGTCCCTCTGATAGCGTTGCTAGTTGTAGGTGAAGTTGAAGTTTGTTCCATATTTGGAACATGGATATGTTGGGATATCACAATATCTCTTATTTAATTAATGCATCTATATACTTGGTAAAGGATGGAAGGCTTGGCCTTATGTCTGGTGTTTTGTTCCACTCTTACTACCCTAGTTTCCGTCATACCGGTGTTATGTTCCTTGATTTCGCGTTCCTTACGCGTTTGGGTGTTATGGGAACCCCTTGACAGTTCGCTTTGAATAAAACTCCTCTAGAAAGGCCCAACCTTGGTTTTAACATTTGCCTCACCACCACCTATACTTTTCCCTTGGGAGTCGTGCTCCCGAGGGTCATCTTTATTTTAACCACCCGGGCCAGTGCTTCTCTAAGTGTTGGTCCGAACCGAGCTACCTGCGGGGCCACCTCGGGGAAACTTGAGGGCTGGTTTTACTCATAGCTAGTCTCATCCCATGTTGCCCTGAGAACGAGATATGTGCAGCTCCTATCGGGATTGTCGGCACATCGGGCAGCTTTGCTGGTCTTGTTTTACCATTGTCGAAATGTCTTGTAACCGGGATTCCAAGACTGATCGGGTCTTCCCGGGAGAAGGAATATCCTTCGTTGACCGTGAGAGCTTGTGATGGGCTAAGTTGGGACACCCCTGCAGGGTATAAAGTTTCTAAAGCCATGCCTGTGGTTATGTGGCAGATGGGAATTTGTTAATATCCGGTTGTAGAGAACTTGACACTTGACTTAATTAAAATGCCTCAACCGCGTGTGTAGCCGTGATGGTCTCTTTTCGGCGGAGTCCAGGAAGGGAACACGGTCTGGTGTTATGCTTGAACGTAAGTAGTTTCAGGATCACTTTTTGATCACTTCTAGCTTCTCGACTGTTGCATTGCTTCTCTTCTCGCTCTTATTTGCGTATATTAGCCACCGTATATGCTTAGTGTAGGGGATCATAGCACAAATTTAAAATTTTCTACGCATCACGAAGATCAATCTATGGAGTCATCTAGCAATGAGAGAGAGAGAGAAGTGCATCCACATACCCTTGTAGATCACGAGCAGAAGCGTTCAAGAGAACCGGGTTGATGGAGTCATACTCGTCATGATCCAAATCACCGATGATCCTAGGGCCGAACAGACGGCACCTCCGCGTACAACACACGTACGGAGCGGATACGTCTCCTCCATCTTGATCCAGCAAGGGGAAGGAGAAGTTGATGGAGATCCAGTAGCACGACGGCGTGGAGGTGTCACGGGAGGGAGAGGGAGGCCCCAGGGCTTAGGGTGCGACTGCCCTCCCTCCCCTCCACTATATATAGGGGCTAAGGGGGCGCATGCCCCCTTGGAGATCCCATCTAGGGGGGCCGGCGGCCCCTCGGGGGGCAACAGCCCCCTTAGGGTTTCCAACCAGGGGGGCGCATGCCCCCTCAGGGGGCAACGGCCCCCTAGGGTTTCCAACCCTAAGCACCTTGGGCACTTGGGTGGGGCGCACCAGCCCACCAGGGGCTGGTTCCCACGCCACTTCAGCCCATGGGGCCCTCCAGGATAGGTGGCCCCACCCGATGGGCCCCTGGGACCCTTCTGGTGGTCCCGCTACAATACCCGTGACCCCCGAAACTCTCCCGGTGGCCGAAACTGTACTTCCTATATATAAATCTTTACCTCCGAACCATTCCGGAACTCCTCGTGACATCTGGGATCTCATCCGGGACTCCGAACAACTTTCAGTTAACCGCATACTAATATCTCTACAACTCTAGCTTCACCGAACCTTAAGTGTGTAGACCCTACGGGTTCGGGAGACACGTAGACATGACCAAGACAACTCTCCAGTCAATAACCAACAGCGGGATCTAGATACCCATGTTGGCTCCAACATGTTCCACGATAATCTCATCAAATGAACCACGATGTTGAGGATTCAATCAATCCCGTATACAATTCCCTTTGTCAATGGGCATGTTACTTGCTCGAGATTCGATCGTCAGTATCCCAATACCTCGTTCAATCTCGTTACCGGAAAGTCACTTTACTTGTTGCGTAACACATCATCCCGTGACCAACTCTTAGTCACACTGAGCTCATTACGATGATGTCTTACCGAGTGGGCCCAGAGATACCTCTCCGTCATACGGAGTGACAAATCCCAGTCTCCATTCGTGCCAACCCAACAGACACTTTCGGAGATACCCATAGTGCACCTTTATAGCCACCCAGTTACGTTGTGACGTATGGCACACCCAAAGTATTCCTATAGTATCCGGGATTTGCACAATCTCATGTTCTAAGGAAAAGTTACTTGACATTAGAAAAGCTTTAGCAAACGAACTACACGATCTTGTGCTACGCTTAGGATTAGGTCTTGTCCATCACATCATTCTCCTAATGATGTGATCCCATTATCAATGACATCCAATGTCCATGGTCAGGAAACCATGACCATCTATTGATCAAAGAGCTAGTCAACTAGAGGCTTACTAGGGACATGTTGCGGTCTATGTATTCACACATGTATTACGGCTTCCAGTTAATACAATTATAGCATGAACAATAGACAATTATCATGAACATGGAAATACAATAATAACCATTTTATTATTGCTTCTGGGGCATATTTCCAACAGTCTCCCACTTGCACTAGAGTCAATAATCTAGTTCACATCACTATGTGATTGTAATGAATCCAACACCCATGGGGTTTCTTCATATCTCGCTTGTGAGAGAGGGTTATTAGTCAATGGGTCTGAACCTTTCAGATCCATGTGTGCTTTACAAATCTCTATGTCATCTTGTAGATGCAGCTACCACGCGCTACTTTGAGCTATTCCAAATAACTTCTCTACTATATGAATCCAGTTTACTACTCAAAGTCATCCGTATTAGTGTCAAAGTTTGCATCGACTTAACCCTTTACGACGAACTCTTTTACCACCTCCATAATCGAGAAAATTACTTAGTCCACTAGTTACTAAGGATAAGTTCGACCGCTGTCATGTGATCCATTCCTGGATCACTCCTATACCCCTTGACTGACTCATGGCAAGGCACACTTCGGGTGCGGTACACAACATAGCATACTGTAGTGCCTACGTCTAAAGCATAGGGGACGACCTTCGTCCTTTCTCTATCTTCTGCCGTGGTCAGGTCTTGAGTCTTACTCAATGCTCACACCTTGTAACACAGCCAAGAACTCCTTTGCTGATCTAATTTGAACTCCTTCAAAATCTTGTCACGGTATGTATTCATTTGAAAGTACTATTAAGCGTCTTTGATCTATCCTTACAGATCTTGATGCTCAATGTTCAAGTAGCTTAATCCAGGTTTTCCATTGAAAACCACTTTTCAAATAACCATGTATGCCTTCCAGAAATTCTACATCATTTTTGATCAACAACATGTTAACAACATATACTCATCAAAAATTCTATAGTGCTCCCACTCACTTCTTTGGAAATACAAGTTTCTCATAAACTTTGTATAAACCCAAAATCTTTGATGATCTCATCAAAGCGTACATTCCCACTCCGAGATGCTTACTCCAGTCCTTAGAAGGATTGCTGGAGCTTTGCATACTTGTCAGCATCTTTCAGGATTGACAAAACCTTCTGGTTGTATCACATACAACCTTTCCTCAGAAAAATCGTCGAGGAAACGATGTTTTGACATCCTATCTGCAAGATTTCATAAGTAATGCAGTAACTACTAACATAATTCCAACAGACTCTTAGCATCACTATGAGTGAGAAAGTCTCATCGTAGTCAACTCCTTGAACTTGCCGGAAACATCTTAACGACAAGTTGAGCTTTCCCAATGGTGACACTTACCATCATCGTATGTCTTCCTTTTAAAATCCATCTGCACCCAACAACCTTACGACCATCAAGTAGTTCTTTCAAAGTCTATACTTGGTTTTATACATGGATCCTCTCTCGGATTTTATGGCCTCGAGCCATTCGTCGGAATCCAGGCCCACCATCGCTTCTCCATAGCTCGTAGGTTCATCGTTGTCTAGCAACATGACTTCCAAGACAGGATTGCGTACCTCTCTGAAGTAGTACGCATCCTTGTCGACCTATGAGGTTTGGTAGTGACTTGATCCGAAGTTTCATGATCACTATCATAAGCTTCCACTTCAATTGGTGTGGGTGCCACAGGAACAACTTCCTGTGCCCTACTACAAACTAGTTGAAGTGATGGTTCAATAACCTTATCAAGTCTCCATCATCCTCCCACTCAATTCTTTCGAGAGAAACTTTTCCTCGAGAAAGGACCCATTTCTAGAAACAATCACTTTTGCTTCCGGATCTGAACTAGGAGGTATAGCCAACTATTTTGGGTATTCTATGAAGCTGCATTTATCCGCTTTGGATTCAAGCTTATCAGCCTGAAACTTTTCCACATAAGCGTCGCAGCCCCAAACTTTTCAGAATTGACAGCTTAGGTTTCTCTAAACCATAGTTCATGCGGTGTCGTGTCAACGGAATTGCGTGGTGCCCTATTTAAAGTGAATGTGGTTGTCTCTAATGCCTAACCCATAAACGATAGTGGTAATTCGATAAGAGACATCATGGTATGCACCATATCCAATACGGTGCAGTTATGATGTTCGGACACACCATCACACTGTGGTATTCCAGGCGGTATTAGTTGTGAAATAATTTCCACAATGTCTTAATTGTGTGCCAAACTCGTAACTCAGATATTCTTCTCTGTGATCATATCATAGACATTTTATCCTCTTGTCACGACGATCTTCACTCTTAAATTACTTAAACCTTTCAATAATTTAGACTTGTGTTTCATCAAGTAAATATACTCAGCATCTACTCAAATCATCTATGAAGTAAGAACATAACGATATCCATTGCGTGCCTCAACACTCATTGGACTGCACACATCAAAATGTATTACTTCCAACAAGTTGCTTTCTTGTTCCATCTTACTGAAAACGTGGTCTTTCAGTCATCTTGCTCATGTGGTATGATTTGCATGTCTCAAGTGATTCAAAATCAAGTTAGTCCAAATGATCCATCTGTATGGAGTTTCTTCATGCATATCTACCAATAGACATGGTTCGCATGTCTCTATCTTCTCAAAACGAGTGAGTCCAAAGATCCATCAACATGGAGCTTCATGTGTTTTATACCAACATGACTCAAATGGCAGTGCCACAAGTATGTGGTACTATCATTACTATCTTATATCTTTTGGCATGAACATGTGTATCACTACGATCGAGACTCAATAAACCATTCATTTTAGGTGCAAGACCATTGAAGGTATTATTCAAATAAACAGAGTAACCATTATTCTCCTTAAATGAATAACCGTATGGCGATAAACATAATCCAATCATGTCTATGCTCAGCGCAAACAGCAAATAACAATTATTTCGGTTTAACACCAATCCCGATGGTAGAGGGAGCGTGCGATGTTTGATCACATCAACCTTGGAAACACTTCCAACACATATCGTTATCTCACCTTTAGCTAGTCTCCGCAGCCTTTTATTTCGAGTTACTAACACTTAGCAACCGAACCGGTATTTATTACCTTGGTGCTACTAGGAGTACTAGTAAAGTACACAATAATATAATGTATATTCAAAATACTTCTGTCGACCTTGCCAACCTTCTCATCTACCAAGTATCTAGGGTAGTTCTGCTTCAGTGACCGTTCCCCTCATTACAGAAGCACTTAGTCTCGGGTTTGGGTTCAACCTTGGGTTTCTTCACTAGAGCAGCAACTGATTTGCTGTTTCATGAAGTATCCCTTCTTTCCCTTGCCCTTCTTGAAACTAGTGGTTTAACCATCAACAATTGATGCTCCTACTTGATTTCTACCTTCGCGGTGTCAAACATCATGAGTTGCTCAAGGATCATCATGTCTATCCCTGATATGTTATAGTTCATCACGAAGCTCCAATAGCTTGGTGGCAGTGACTATGGAGAACCATCACTATCTCATCTGAAAGATCAACTCCCACTCGATTCAAGTGATTGTAGCACTCAGAAAATCTGAGCACATGCTCAATGATTGAGCTTTTCTCCCTTAGTTTGCGGGCTTAATAAACTGTCAGAGGTCTCATACATCTTGACGTGGGCACTAGTCTGAAATCCCAATTTCAGTCTTTGGAACATCTCATATGTTCTGCGATGTTTCAAAAACGTCTTTGGTGCCACAATTCTAAACCGTTAGCATTACGCACTGAACTATCACATAGTCATCAAAATGTGTATGTCAGATGTTTCCCAACATCTACAGACGACACTCGAGGTTCAGCACATTGAGCGGTGCATTAAGGACATAATATTTCTGTGCAGCAATGAGGACAATCCTCCGTTTATGGACCTAGTCCGCATAATTGCTATTGTCAACTCTCAACTAAATTTTCTCTAGGAACATATCTAAAACAGTAGAACCAAAGCGTGAGCTAAGAGATGATTTGCAAAGATCTTTTGACCATGTTCATGATAATTAAGTTCATCTAATCAAATTATTTAGTGAACTCCCACTTAGGTAGACATCCCTCTAGTCATCTAAGTGATACATGATCCGAGTCAACTAGGCCGTGTCTGATCATCACGTGAGACGGACTAGTCATCGGTGAACATCTTCATGTTGATCGTATCTTCTATACGACTCATGTTTGACCTTTCAGTCTTCCGTGTTCCGTGGCCATGTCTGTACATGCTAGGCTCGTCAAGTCAACCTAAGTGTATTGCGTGTGTAAGTATGGCTTACACCCGTTGTATGCGAACGTTAGAACCTATCACACCCGATCATCACGTGGTACTTCAGAACAACGGACCTTAGCAACGGTGCACAGTTAGGGGGAACACTTTCTTGAAATTATTGCGAGGGATCATCTTATTTATGCTACCGTCGTTCTAAGCAAATAAGATGTAAAACATGATAAACATCACATGCAATCAAATAGTGACATGATATGGCCAATATCATTTTGCTCCTTTTGATCTCCATCTTCGGGGCGCCATGATCATCATTGTCACCGGCATGACACCATGACCTCCATCATCATGATCTCCATCATCGTGTCTTCATGAAGTTGTCTCGCCAACTATTACTTCTACTACTATGGCTAACGGTTAGCGATAAAGTAAAGTAATTACATGACGTTTATGTTGACACGCAGGTCATAAATAAATTAAGACAACTCCTATGGCTCCTGCCGGTTGTCATACTCATCGACATGCAAGTCATGATTCCTATTACAAGAACATGATCAATCTCATACATCACATATATCATTCATCACATCCTTTTGGCCATATCACATCACACGACATATGCTGCAAGAACAAGTTAGGCGTCCTCTAATTCTTGTTGCAAGTTTTTTTATGTGGCTGCTGTAGGTTTCTAGCAAGAACGTTTCTTACCTACGCCAAAACCACAATGTGATATGCCAATTTCTATTTACCCTTCAAAAGGACCCTTTTCATCGAATCCATCCGACTAAAGTGGGAGAGACAGACACCCGCTAGCCACCTTATGCAACTAGTGCATGTCAGTCGGTGGAACCAGTCTCACGTAAGTGTACGTGTAAGGTCGGTCCGGGCCGCTTGATCACACGATGCCGCCGAATTGAGATAAGACTAGTAATGGCAAGTAAATTGACAAAATTGACGCCCACAACAACTTGTGTTCTACTCGTGCATAGAAACTACGCATAGACCTAGCTCATGATGCCATTGTAGGGGATCGTAGCAGAAATTTAAAATTTTCTACGCATCACCAAGATCAATCTATGGAGTCATCTAGCAACGAGAGAGAGAGGAGTGCATCTACATACCCTTCTAGATCACGAGCAGAAGCGTTCAAGAGAACGGGGTTGATGGAGTCGTACTCGTCGTGATCCAAATCACCGATGATCCTAGCGCCGAACGGACGGCACCTCCGCGTTCAACACACATACGGAGCGGAGACGTCTCCTCCTTCTTGATCCAACAAGGGGAAGGAGAAGTTGATGGAGATCCAGCAGCACGACGGCGTGGTGGTGGAAGCGGCAGGATTCCAGAAGGGCTTTTCCATGCGCTACTCGAGGAGGAAGAGGTGTCACAGGAGGGAGAGGGAGGCGCCAGGGCTTAGGGTGCGGCTGCCCTCCCTCCCCTCCACTATATATAGGGGCTAGGGGGGCGCATGCCCCCTTGGAGATCCCATCTAGAGGAGGGGCGGCCCCCGGGGCGGCCGCCCCTCGGGGGGCAACGACCCCCTTAGGGTTTCCAACCAAGGGGGGCGCATGCCCCCTCGGGGGGCAACGACCTCCTAGGGTTTCCATCCAGGGGGCGCATGCCCCCTCGGGGGGCAACGCCCCCCTAGGGTTTCCAACCCTAGGCGCCTTGGGCCCTTGGGTGGGGCGCACCAGCCCACCAGGGGCTGGTTCCCATGCCACTTCAGCCCATGGGCCCCCCGGGATAGGTGGCCCCACACGATGG
Organism: Triticum dicoccoides; assembly: GCF_002162155.2. NCBI lineage: Eukaryota > Viridiplantae > Streptophyta > Magnoliopsida > Poales > Poaceae > Triticum > Triticum dicoccoides. The sequence continues at coordinate 250,590,788 of NC_041384.1, read as the reverse complement.
ACCCGCGGGACCCTTCCGGTGGTCCCGGTACAATACCGGTGACCCCCGAAACTCTCCCGGTGGCTGAAACTGTACTTCCTATATATATAAATCTTTACCTCCGGACCATTCCGGAACTCCTCGTGACGTCCGGGATCTCATCCGGGACTCCGAACAACTTTCGGTTAACCGCATACTAATATCTCTACAACTCTAGCGTCACCAAACCTTAAGTGTGTAGACCCTACGGGTTCGGGAGACACGTAGACATGACCGAGACAACTCTCCGGTCAATAACCAACAGCGGGATCTGGATACCTATGTTGGCTCCCACATGCTCCACGGTAATCTCATCGGATGAACCACGATGTTGAGGATTCAATCAATCCCGTATACAATTCCCTTTGTCAATCGGTATTTTACTTGCCCGAGATTTGATCGTCAGTATCCCAATACCTCGTTCAATCTCGTTACCGGCAAGTCACTTTACTCATTCCATAACACATCATCCCATGACCAACCCTTAGTCACATTGAGCTCATTATGATGATGTCTTACCGAGTGGGCCCAGAGATACCTCTCCGTCATACGGAGTGACAAATCCCAGTCTCAATTCGTGCCAACCCAACAGACACTTTTGGAGATACCCGTAGTGCACCTTTATAGCCACCCAGTTACGTTGTGGCGTTTGGCACACCCAAAGTATTCCTACAGTATCCGGGAGTTGCACAATCTCATGGTCTAAGGAAAAGATACTTGAGATTAGAAAAGCTTTAGCAAACGAACTACATGATCTTGTGCTACGCTTAGGATTGGGTCTTGTCCATCACATTATTCTCCTAATGATGTGATCCCGTTATCAATGACATCCAATGTCCATGGTCAGGAAACCATGACCATCTATTGATCAACGAGCTTTAGAAATCTCTATGTCATCTTGTAGATGCAGCTACCACGCGCTACTTTGAGCTATTCCAAATAACTGCTCTACTATATGAATCCGGTTTACTACTTAGAGTCATCCGTATTAGTGTTAAAGTTTGCATCGACGTAACCCCTTACGACGAACTCTTTTACCACCTCCATAATCGAGAACATTCCTTAGTCCACTAGTTACTAAGGATAAGTTCGACCACTGTCATGTGATCCATTCCTGGATCACTCCTATACCCCTTGACTGACTCATGGCAAGGCACACTTCAGGTGCGGTACACAGCATAGCATACTGTAGAGCCTACGTCTAAAGCATAGGGGACGACCTTCGTCCTTCCTCTCTCTTCTGCCGTGGTTAGGTCTTGAGTCTTACTCAATGCTCACACCTTGTAACACAACCAAGAACTCCTTCTTTGCTGATCTATTTTGAACTCCTTCAAAATCTTGTCATGGTATGTATTCATTTGAAAGTACTATTAAGCGTTTTTTATCTATCCATATAGATCTTGATGCTCAATGTTCAAGTAGCTTAATCTAGGTTTTCCATTGAAAAACACTTTTCAAATAACCTAGTATGCATTCCAGAAATTCTACATCATTTATGATCAACAATATGTTAACAACATATACTCATCAAATACTCTATAGTGCTCCCACTCACTTCTTTGGAAATACAAGTTTCTCATAAACTTTGTATAATCCCAAAATCTTTGATCATCTCATCAAAGCATACATTCCCACTCCGAGATGCTTACTCCAGTCCTTAGAAGGATTGCTGGAGCTTTGCATACTTGTCAGCATCTTTCAGGATTGACAAAACCTTCTGGTTGTATCACATACAACCTTTCCTCAAGAAAAACGTCAAGGAAACAATGTTTTGACATCCTATCTGCAAGATTTCATAAGTAATGCAGTAACTGCTAACATAATTCCAACAGACTCTTAGCATCGCTACGAGTGAGAAAGTCTCATCGTAGTCAACTCCTTGAACTTGTCGGGAAACATCTTAACGACAAGTCGAGCATTCTTAATGGTGACACTTACCATCATTGTCCGTCTTCCTTTTAAAATCCATCTGCACCCAACAACCTTATGACCATCAAGTAGTTCTTTCAAAGTCTATACTTTATTTTATACATGGATCCTCTCTCGGATTTTATGTCCTCGAGCCATTCGTCGGAATCCAGGCCCACCATCGCTTCTCCATAGCTCGTAGGTTCATCGTTGTCTAGCAACATGACTTCCAAGACATGATTACATGCCTCTCTGAAGTTGTACGCATCCTTGTCGACCTATGAGGTTTGGGACTGACTTGATCCGAAGTTTCATGATCACTATCATAAGCTTCCACTTCAATTGGTGTAGGTGCCACAGGAACAACTTCCTGTGCCCTCCTACAAAGTAGTTGAAGCGACGGTTCAATAACCTTATTAAGTCTCCATCATCCTCCCACTCAATTCTTTCGAGAGAAACGTTTCCTCGAGAAAGGACCCGTTTCTAGAAACAATCACTTTTGCTTCCGAATATGAAATAGGAGGTATAGCCAATTGTTTTGGGTATTCTATGAAGACGCATTTATCCGCTTTGGGTTCGAGCTTATCAACCTGAAACTTTTTCACATAAGCGTCGTAGCCCCAAACTTTTAAGAAACGACAGCTTAGGTTTCCCTAAACCATAGTTCATATGGTGTCGTCTCAACGAAATTGCGTGGTGCCCTATTAAAGTGAATGTGGTTGTATCTAATGCCTAACCCATAAACGATAGTGGTAATTCGATAAGAGACATCATGGTATGCACCATATCCAATAGGGTGCAGTTATGATGTTCGGACACACCATCACACTATGGTGTTCCAGGCGGTATTAGTTGAAACAATTTCCACAATGTCTTAATTGTGTGCCAAACTCATGACTCAGATATTCATCTCTATGATCATATCATAGACATTTTATCCTCTTGTCACGACGATCTTCACTCTGAAATTACTTAAACCTTTCAATAATTCAGACTTGTGTTTCATCAAGTGAATATACTCAGCATCTACTTAAATCATCTTTGAAGTAAGAACATAACGATATCCACTGCGTGCCTCAGCACTCATTGGACTGCACACATCAAAATGTATTACTTCCAACAAGTTGCTTTCTTGTTTCATCTTACTGAAAACGAGGTCTTTCAGTCATCTTGCCCATGTGGTATGATTTGCATGTCTCAAGTGATTCAAAATCAAGTGAGTCCAAATGATCCATCTGTATGGAGTTTCTTCATGCATATCTACCAATAGACATGGTTTGCATGTCTCACTCTTTTCAAAACGAGTGAGTCCAAAGATCCATCAACATGGAGCTTCTTCATGCGTTTTATACCAACATGACTCAAATGGTAGTGCCACAAGTATGTGGTACTATCATTACTATCTTATATCTTTTGGCATGAACATGTGTATCACTACGATCGAGATTCAATAAACCATTCATTTTAGGTGCAAGACCATTGAAGGTATTATTCAAATAAACAGAGTAACCATTACTCTCCTTAAACGAATAACCGTATGGCGATAAACATAATCCAATCATGTCTATGCTCAACGCAAACACCAAATAACAATTATTTCGGTTTAACACCAATCCCGATGGTAGAGGGAGCGTGCGATGTTTGATCACATCAACCTTGGAAACACTTCCAACACATATCGTCATCTCACCTTTAGCTAGTCTCCACAGCCTTTTATTTCGAGCTACTAACACTTAGCAACCGAATCGGTATTTATTACCCTGGTGCTACTAGGAGTACTAGTAAAGTACACAATAATATAACGTATATTCAAAATACTTCTATCGACCTTGCCAGCCTTCTCATCTACCAAGTATCTAGGGTAGTTCTGCTTCAGTGACCCTTCCCCTCATTACAGAAGCACTTAGTCCCGGGTTTAGGTTCAACCTTGGGTTTCTTCACTAAAGCAGCAACTGATTGGCCGTTACATGAAGTATCCCTTCTTTCCCTTGCCCTTCTTGAAAGGAGTGCATCTACATACCCTAGTAGATCGCGAGCAGAAGCGTTCAAGAGAACGGGGTTGATGGAGTCGTACTCTTCGTGATCCAAATCACCGATGATCCTAGCGCCGGACGGACGGCACCTCCGCGTTCAACACACGTACGGAGCAGAGACGTCTCCTCCTTCTTGATCTAGCAAGGGGAAGGAAAAGTTGGTGGAGATCCAGCAGCATGACGGCGTGGTGGTGGAAGTGGCGGGATTCCAGCAGGGCTTCGCCAAGCGCTACTGGAGGAGGAAGAGGTGTCACGGGAGGGAGAGGGATGCGCCAGGGCTTAGGGTGCGGCTGCCCTCCCTCCCCTCCACTATATATAGGGGCTAGGGGGGCGCATGCCCCCTTGGAGATCCCATCTAGAGGGGGGGGGGCAGCCCCCTCGGGGGGCAATGGCCCCCTTAGGGTTTCCAACCAAGGGGGGGTGCTTGCCCCCTAGGGTTTCCAACCAGGGTGGTGCATGCCCCCTCGGGGGGCAACAGCCCCCTAGGGTTTCCAACCCTAGGTGCCTTGGGCCCTTGGGTGGGGCGCACCAGCCCACCAAGGGCTGGTTCCCACGCCACTTCAGCCCATGGGCCCCTCCGGGATAGGTGGCCCCACCCGGTAGACCCCGGGACCCTTCCGGTGGTCCGGGTACAATACCAGCGACCCCCGAAACTCTCCCGGTGGCCGAAACTGGATTTCCTATATATAAATCTTTACCTCCAGAACTCCTCGTGACGTCCGGGATGTCATCCGGAACTCCGAACAACTTTCAGTTAACCGCATACTAATATCTCTACAACTCTAGCGTCACCGAACCTTAAGTGTGTAGACCCTACGGGTTCGGGAGACACGTAGACATGACCGAGACAACTCTCTGGTCAATAACCAACAGCGGGATCTGGATACCCATGTTGGCTCCCACATGCTCCACGATAATCTCATCGGATGAACCATGATATCGAGGATTCAATCAATCCCGTATACAATTCCCTTTGTCAATCGGTATGTTACTTGCCCGAGATTCAATCGTCGGTATCCCAATACCTCGTTCAATCTCGTTACTGGCAAGTCACTTTACTCGTTCCGTAACACATCATCCCATGACCAACCCTTAATCACATTGAGCTCATTACGATGATGTATTACCGAGTGGGCCCAGAGATACCTCTCCGTCATACAGGGTGACAAATCCCAGTCTCGATTCATGCCAACCCAACATACACTTTTGGAGATACCCGTAGTGCACCTTTATAGCCACCTAGTTACGTTGTGACGTTTGGCACACCCAAAGTATTCCTACAATATCCGAGATTTGCACAATCTCATGGTCTAAGGAAAAGTTACTTGACATTAGAAAAGCTTTTGCAAACGAACTACACGATCTTGTGCTACGCTTAGGATTGGGTCTTGTCCATCACATCATTCTCCTAATGATGTGATCCCGTTATCAATGACATCCAATGTCCATGGTCAGGAAACCATGACCATCTATTGATCAACGAGCTAGTCAACTAGAGGCTTACTAGGGACATGTTGTGGTCTATGTATTCACACATGTATTACGGTTTCTAGTTAATACAATTATAGCATGAACCATAGACAATTATCATGAACAAGGAAATACAATAATAACCATTTTATTATTGCCTCTAGGGCATATTTCCAACACTTAGTGCTTGCTGCAGCTCCACCTCATTACCTTACCCTACCCATAAGCTTAAATAGTCTTGATCTCGCGGGTGTGAGATTGCTAAGTCCTCGTGACTCACAGATACTTCCAAACAGTTGCAAGTGCCAACGATACCAATGCAGGTGATGCAACCGGGCTCAAGTGGGAGCTCGATGAAGGTCTTGGTCGTTGTTTTGTGTATTTTCCGAATGATCAGTAGTGGAGCCCAGTTGGGACGATTGGGGATCTAGCATTCGGGGTTTTCTTCTTTTATTTTGGTTCCGTAGTCGGACCTTGATTCTATTATGGATGATGTATGTTTAACTTGTTATTTGTGTGAAGTGGCGATTGTAAGCCAACTCTTTATCCCATTCTTATTTAGTACATGGGATTGTGTGAAGATTACCCCACTAGCGACTAAACCACCATGCGGTTATACTCTAAGTCGCGCCTCGACACGTGGGAGATATAGCCGCATCGTGGGCGTTACAAAAAGGGTGGCTGCCGAGTAGGTCCCAATAGCCACGCCTTACGGGTAGAACTTACAGAGATGCTCAATATTCTATGAGTCACTTGTGCGCGTCGGTCCTAAACAAACAGTTTTTAACCCCTTTTCGCGATGGCATTTGGAACCGTCGCCAAGTGAGTGTGGGCGATAGGGGGGTCCTTCCCACACGACCCATAAACCATCGGGGATATGCCCTCCTGGCTGGCACGCTCGGCAAAATGAGAACGTGTGCGGCCGGCAAGCGCTCAAATATGGTAATACGTACAGTAGAGCTTAAAAAATACAATTATACGGCGAAATTGTTTCCGGTCGCAAGTACATCCCACACAGTCAGTCCCCGCTAAACGTTTCCGTTTGTATGTACATCCCACACAGTCGCTCCAAAGAAAACGTTTCCGTTCACATGTACATCACACACAATTTTTCCCATTAAATCATTTGCATTATTGAATGTATCACACACGGTCCGTAGAAGAAACTGTGTGGCAAAGGCTATCCATCACACACAATTTTTATGTGGTAAACGTTTGCGCAAGGTGTCCTAACACAAACAGTTTTCAAGAGAAAGTCATGTGTGATTGTTCATCGATCCAACACGGTTTATTCCTAGATACTGTGTGCATTGTCTGAGGTCATCCCCCATGGTATTTTTTCGACAACCATTTGGAATAGCAAAACCCAATTCACAGGCTAATTCACCATTAATAGGCTAATTATTCGATTATTCATAATCCATTTATTAATCTAATTGACATTTCATATTAAGCACACACTATATTTCATTTCCATATTAAGGAAGCAGAATTTCATAATTGAAATACATCAGAGTACAACATGATATAGCTTCAGCACTCAGCTACCCCATTACACAACTACACCAGCAGCAAGTTCCACATGCAACATGTAGACCTTTCAAAATTAGCATCATAGACAGTATATAGACAGATGCATCTCATCTGGAAAACTGCTGAAGCGGAAGGCGAATATTGAGCCTTCATTCATGTTGAAGGTCTTTGCAACTTTAGGCCAGTGCCTGTGGATGATTGACCGTCCGTCCTTCGTCCTCTTCAGGAACACTTCAATATTGAACCATGGGTGTTGTATGAATACCTTCCTCGCCTCCTGACCATAGAGGTGGTTTGAGAGGTAATCATCAGTGAACTGCTTTGGAAAGGCCTGAAAACAAGGATGTGCATAAATATCTTCTCTATATTGGAAATGGGTTAAAGGAATTAAAAAAGGAAAGGTATAATAGTTAGTACCATCTTGTAGTGAACTGATGTCCTCTTCATTGTGCAGACAAAGATCTTGTTGTTTTTTGTTGCTAATTTCTTTATCCTAACAATCTTTTTGAGTTTCTTAACTTGATTGATATTCATGGACAACTCATTTCCCCATATGCAAAAAGGGTCGAACAATGGGTCAAAACCTCTGACAGCAGGACCTACATGTCCAAGACCAAATTGTTAAAAACCAAAATATTAGAATGGTTCCTGCAATTGCATAATAATGTGCTATTAGAGAACGGACCATGCGTGCTAACCTCGATTGCAAACCTCACTACTTGCCATTGTTTCCCTTCAACACATATAAGGTAGTTAGTTATCAGGTTAAGTAAGGCTTCACATGCGATATGTAAAATATGTTGATGAAAAATAAGCACATTGCAGATTCATCAGATTAATTCAAGCCACACGGAAAACCCATTTACCCAAACCAAGCATGATTAAGAACTAGGAAATATAGCACTTGCATATGTTTCTCTTGTATTAAGTGCAGCCAAATTCGATTTATTCCTCACATGCACAACAATACAAAATTCTACCCATGACAATTGGACATCGCATTGCAGAATTGAACCAAGTAGTTAACCAAACACCACAACAAATGAACCAAACATTAACTGAGCACCACATCGCACAATATAACATACTCCTAATAGAAGATCAGACAGTTAACCAAACAGTTAACTACAGCGAATTGTAGCAATTGTATTTGTTTCTCATGTATTTACTACAGCCAAATTCAATTTATTCCTCACATGGTATACAATAATAGAATGCACCCACAACTATTGAACATCGCATTGCAGAATTGAACCAAACAGTTAACTAAACACCACTACACAAATGAACCAAACGTTAACTGAGCACCACATTGCACAATGTATAACCAAACCAAGCAAGCTTGACAACTTGTAAATATAGCAATTGTATTCGTTTCTCATGTATTTTGTAAAGATAAATTTGATTTATTTCTCACAAGGAAGACAATACAAAATGGCAGCCTGAAGAATTGAACATCACATTTGTAGAATTGAACCAAACAGTTAACTGAAGATGACAACTAATTAACAAAACAGTTAATAAGTGAGCACTGTCGGTGTCAAAGCCGGCAGATCTCGGGTAGGGGGTCCCGAACTATGCGTCTAAGGTTGATGGTAACATGAGATAGGGGACACAATGTTTACCCAGGTTCAGGCCCTCTCTATGGAGGTAATACCCTACTAACTGCTTGATTGATCTTGATGAATATGAGTATTACAAGAGTTGATCTACCATGAGTTCGTAATGGCTAAACCCTAGAAGTATAGCCTGTATGACTATGATTATGATTCTCCTCTATGGACCTAGCCCTCCGGTTTATATAGGCACTGGAGGGATCTAGGGTTACACAAAGTTAGTTACAAAAAAGGAAATCTTCATATTCGGTCGCCAAGCTTGCCTTCCACACCAAGGAGAGCCCCATCTGGACACGGGTAGAGTCTTCGGTCTTTGTATCTTCATAGCCCAACAGTCCGGCCCATGGCTAATAGGCCGGACGCCCGAGGACCCCTTAGTCCAGGACTCCCTCAGTAGCCCCCGAACTAGACTTCAATGACGAGGTGTCCGGCGCACAGATTGTCTTTGGCATTGCAAGGCGGGTTCTTCCTCCGATGACTTCAGAGTGATGTATTCAGCCTCCCATTTCATGTCGAACCCCTCGGTTTCTGTGTATCAACAACTTCAATTTCCACATGTCGAGCGAAGGCGAGAGGTCAGGATGATTTTGCACATAACACCCCGACCATTAAGGAGGAGCGTCTATTTAAAGGGATTGAATCTCAGACCCATTCAGCACTACACGGAAAAAACCTCTAAGCGTGCCAGGAAAATCCATTCCAACATGGCCGACGCTACCAACTCCTCATCCCACCCCTGCGTCCCCGAAAAAGGCGAATGGGAGAGGTGTTCCGTATCCCACAGTCAGCTGGTGAAGCTGCAAACACAGGGATTTCTTCCCCCATAGATCTAGTCCCTATTCGAACATGATTGGCCTCCTTCAACGGCGGGGCTCAGGCTGAAAATTTCCCCAATCCATCTAGGGGGAACAAGTACGCTTTGTCCCTTATCTGCTAAAAGGCGTCGGATTTCCAATTCATCCATTCCTCCGAGGGCTTCTGGAGTATTATGGCCTCCAACTACACAACTTTACTCATGCCTCCCTCGTGCATATCGCGGGTTACGTCGCTCTTTGTGAGCTATTCCTGGGTTGTGAGGCCCATTTCGAATTGTGGAGAAAAATATTCTGTCTCGTCTCGTGCAACCATGAGGGGTCAATATTTGAAGTGGGCGCAGCCGAAATATGGTGCATCACCGAGACCGGATACCTCCAACACACCAAAGAAGGCACCCGAAGAGTGGACCTCCGAATGGTTCTGTATTGAGGATGTCACACTTCCAGACCCAGTTCGGAGGGGGCTTCCCGAATTCACAAGCAATACTTTGAATAAACGCCACAACTGGCGCCCTCGGAGCCTCGAGGAGGAAGATAGTGCGGAAGTTCATCAACTCATGAGCAAGATAAGGACACTCGCACAGTCCGGGTTATCAATAGTCGAAGTAATGGCGACTTCAATAGTACGGGGGGTTTAGCCGCTCCAGTACAGAGGTCTCCCCATGTGGCACTACAACAGGTAAGATGACGCCTCCCTCTGTGGCCGGAAAGGTCCGGATACCCCTGCTGCTCTGGCCAAAATATTGGCCGAACTATTCAATGGGGAGGAAGAGGAATTTCTATGTATCAAGCGCAGAGATGGATTTTCCATGAACAGTCCACCTAGCTGGGTAAGTCCCAACTCCTCTACTCTACTCACTCCGCTCCCCGAGCTACTTTCAATTAGTATTAACCCGTCCATTTATAACAACATTGGCGAAAGATCTCTGAAGAGCTTCACAGCCCCGCCCCACAGCCCGAGGGCCACAATCGGGACCTTGATCCCGGACTAGAGGAGGATCCAGATATATTCGTGGTGCTCGAGCATAGGGTGTTTTACTAGGAGAGCTATGACGGCACAGAGGTGGCTATCACCGCCGATTATCCCGGCCTTCTCCCTGTTTCACATGTAAGTAATCAGGAGACATCTTATCCGAAAGAGTTCTCTCATTCTGCCTCACCCACCGCACTGTCCTATGCTCAAAAGGGGAGGCGTTCGGCACACCATGCTGCCCCAGGGGCATCTCCGAAGAGAGCGGCCCCCACGCCGGGCCAGCCTTCGAAGTGGAAGGCAAACCAAGATACGGCCGAGCCTTCATCAAAGATGTATGGATTTGCGAATATGCATCTTCGCAGTCACATCCAACTGTGACCTTTCTGTTTGTCCTGTATCAGGAAAAGGGTGTGCCAGACTATGTCCGAGGGTCCGGCTGGTCGTACTTCCCACAGCCAGGATCCAGATCCTGCCGTAAAGACGAGGGCTGATACGGGGGTAACGCCGGATTGTCCTCCAGTCGAGGATTCAGATGACGTATCCATCACCAACTCAGAGCTGGAGAGTGCCATGAATCATCAGCGCCGAAGGGCCATTTTACAAGACCCCGGCTTTTCAGAAGAGGCGTTTAACGCCTTCAGCTCAGCTGATGCATACATCCAGGCTGCTCGAGATGGGATTAACAGAGCCACAGAGCAACATTTAAAAGATGTGCAGGTAAGTTTACTTTGTCCGATTACGATAACCATGTGCCAGTAGCCCCAGAGATTTGAAGCAGTTGGTACAACTGATTTAAGTATCGTTGTATAACCAAGTTCTTACGGAGAAGAACGACCTGCTAGCCAAAGAGCTAGAAAGGTGTTAGACGCAGCTAACTGCTGCCAGTGCCGAACTGGAGAAATCCAAGAAGGAGTCTCCTAGTATTGTTCCCCTCCATCGAGAAAACATAATGGTATACCAATAATACTAACACGGTTGCTCGCCTCTTATTAGGATCACTAGATCAACTGCAGAAACAACTGAAAGCTGCTCAAGGCAGAGAACAAGAAGCCAAGAAACTGCTAGCCGCAGGCAAGCATGTGGTGACAAAAGTCATGATGGAGAAAAACAAGCTCCAGGATTCGAATACCCGATTGGGCGAAGATCTAAAAGATTTACGGGCCCAACTGACTAACTCCGTAAAGGAGAATAAAAGGCTACAAGGCGGCATATTCAGTATGTGGTTCAACTTACCTTCGAATAACTCAGAGGTGAAGGGGACTGACAGAGTTATGTCTGCAGGTATGCTGACAGGTCGTCCCGAAGAGGAGATGTCTGGATTTTCGGGCAATGTGCTACAAGATATATCGCAAGTGCACGGGCAGGCTCGGCAGGCGATGCGAAGTGTTGCCAAGGCCTTATGGCCATCCGCCTCCCCTCTAGGAAAGATCGGGAGCTTATACAACTATTCAAGGGAGCGCGGCGGCGCTTTCGATTGTGGAAGATATCGGCCTGCAGGGAAGGTGCGCGAGAAGCCCGGGCCATGGTGAAAACACGGTATACCAAGCTTGATCCGAATCATATGTCTCGGGTCGGACCTCTAGGGTCAGATGGAAAAGAAGTTCCCGTTAATTTGGTATATGACCAAGTAGAAATAGCCGCCAAGTATTCCCTGTAGGATTGTAAGCTAGACAGCCTGCTGGACGGTACAGAGGAGGAAATTTTTGAGTCCAAATGATTATGTACCTTACTTGACATATGTAACACTATCTGAATTGTAAAACGATTGTCATGGCAGACCTTTTCGCTTTGACCTCTGGACCTGAGGGTGCAGAGTATTTCCGAATACCTGAGCGGTAAAATAGACCGGGGTATGCGTGGGAACCAGGCGTAGGGGTCATAGTTGCTTGAACAAACAAGTTGTATCCGGCTAGTTATGTTATATTACATTATGTAAGAAACATCTTCCAGAGAGAATAGTTCCGTTAAGGGTTCCTTTCCCTGGGTGTGCATGCTTTTAATGTGCAGGTCCAAACTGTGATTGAAAAAATCGTAGTATATGTAACTTCTGGGGGTTCATGATGGAGTGAATGCGGAAACATCTTTAATTCACAGACCGAATATTCCCTTAAGAACGCTAGCTTTCGGCTTCACCTAGTCTGAGGTACACATCCGGATGACCCGACAGAAACAATCGCAGAGGTGCTCCCTTTATGCCCTAGCCCAATTAACGGGACCATAGGTCATAAGCACATGAGCCAGGCAACCCAGCTTGGCCAAAACTTAAGTCATATCGATGCATATAATGGAAAAGAAAGGTACATATGGGAAAAGACGCATATGTGATGAGCTTAATGCTCGAAGAATAATAATAGCAAGCTTTTGTCCAAGAAGCCCCCACGTATAATGGATGTACATATTTGAAGATGTATGCGTCAGGGGTGTACGATCTAGCCGCACGGAAGCTGTAAAGCTAAAGAGAAAAAAACGAAAAGAGAGAAAAAATAATGGAAACAACAGGAGGAAGGAGACGAACATAGTGTTCGGCGCTAGGCATAAAATCGTCGGAGTCTAGCCGCATTCCAAGGGTTCAGCTCTAAGCGATTGTCTGGCGCATCACGCAGGCAGCATGCTCCTCCGGTGAGAACTTCGTCCATGATGAAGGGACCCTCCCACTTGGGCTTGAGTTTGTCCTTTTTCTTCTCTGGCAGGCGTAGAACGAGTTCGCCAACATTATAAGTCTTGGCCCACACTTCTCTACTTTGATACCTGTGAGCCTGTTGTTCATAAAATGCGGAACGGGCCTTTGCGACGTCGCGCTCCTCCTCCAGGGCATTTAAGCTGTCCTGCGATCAAGCTTGGCCTCCCTCTCTTCGTACATGCGCACTCGAGGTGAGTCATGAATAATGTCTCAGGGTAGCACTGCCTCTGCGCCGTACACCATGAAGAAATGTGTGTATCTGGTAGTACGATTGGGCGTGGTCCGCAGCCCCCAAAGTACAGAGTCGAGCTCCTCAACCCAGTGCTTGTCTAATTCTTTCAAAGACGCCACTAGTCTAGGCTTGATGCCGCTTATAATAAGACCATTGGCTCGTTCGACTTGACCGTTTGATTGTGGATGATAGACAGAGGCGTAATCGAGTTTGATGCCCAGATTAGTGCACCAGGTTTTGACCTCATCGGCTGTGAAATTGCAGCCGTTATAGGTGATGATGCTGTGTGGAACACCATAATGGTGTACAACACTGGATATAAATTCTATCACCGGCCCGGACTCGGCCGTTTTAACTGGTTTGGCTTCTATCCACTTGGTGAATTTATCCACCATGACCAGCAGATACTTTTTCTTATGGCTTCCTCCTTTAAGGGGTCCGACCATATCGAGCCCCCAGACTGCGAAAGGCCAAGTGACGGGGATTGTTTGTAAGGCGGTGGGCGGCATATGGCTTTGGTTGGCGAAGAGTTGGCATCCGACGCAATGTTGGACAAGGTCCTATGCATCTGCTCGGGCCGTCGGCCAATAAAAACCTGTACGAAGGCCTTGCTAACAAGGGACCGAGCTGCAGCGTGGTGCCCGCCAAGACCGACATGAATTTCAGCCAGGAGCTGCCGCCCCTCTTCCTCGGAGATACACCTTTGAAGGACTCCGGTAGCACTTTTTTCTAGAGTTCTCCCTCATGAACCTTGTAGGCCTTCGAACGCCGGACAATGCAGCAGGCCTCGGTCTGATCCTCAGGGAGTTCCTTCCTTTTGAGGTAAGCCAAGCAGGGTTCGGTCCATGGGGCGATGATTGCCATAATGAGATGGGCCGATGGTGTTATTTCGATGGCTGAGCCCCCGATGATATCGGTGTGTCCGGAATCTGGGGTTGTGTTCGGATCCGGACTTGTGCTACCGCTCTCCCCTTGCCACACCACGGATGGCTTAAAAAGCTTTTCCAGAAAGATGTTAGGTAGGACGGGGTTGTGCTTGGCGCCGATGTGAGTAAGGACATCCGTCGCTTGATTACTTTCTTGGGCCACATGATGAAACTCGAGCCCCTCGAACCGGGCCGACATTTTCAGGACGGCATTGCGATACACCGCCATCTTCAGATCTTTGGCATCAAAGCCTCCATTTATTTGAGATATTGCGAAGTTTGAGTCCCCGCGCACTTCTAGGCATTGTATGCCCATGGAGACGGCCATCCGAAGACCATGCAATAAGGCCTCATATTCGGGTGCGTTGTTGGAGTCTGTATATAATATTTGGAGTACGTATTGGATGACGTCTCTAGTGGGGGACGTTAAAATGACGCCCGCTCCTAGACCTGCCAGCATTTTGGAGCCATCAAAATACATAACCCAATTGGAATATGTGTCGTACTCTTTAGGGAGTTTGGCCTCAGTCCATTCAGCGACACAATCAGCCAATACTTGGGATTTAATGGCTCGACACGGTTTATATGTTATGTCAAATGGAAGGAGCTCAATGCCCATTTGGCAATCCGGCACATGGCATCGCGGTTGTTTATTATGTCATTGAGTGGTACTTCAGAGGCCACCGTGATCGAACACTCCTGGAAGTAGTGTCGTAGCTTCGGGATGCCATGAAGACCGCGTATGCTATCTTTTGATAATGAGGGTACCGGGATTTGCATGGTGTAAGGACAGTGGATACGTAGTATACCGGCTTCTGAAAAGGAAATTTGTTTCCGTCTTGCTCTCGCTTGATACGTCTCCAACGTATCTATAATTTTTGATTGTTCCATGCTATATTATATCCTATTTTGGACATTATTGGGCTTTATTATACACTTTTATATTATTTTTGGGACTAACCTATTAATCGGAGGCCCAGCCCAGAATTCCTGTTTTTTTGCCTATTTTAGGGTTTCGCAGAAAAATAATATCAAACGGAGTCCAAAAGGAATGAAACCTTTGGGAACGTGATTTTCAGAACGAACACGATCCAGAGGACTTGGACCCTATGTCAAGCAATCAACCAGGAAGGCACGAGGTAGGGGGCGCGCCTACCCCCAGGCGCGCCCTCCACCCTCGTGGGGCCCATGTTGCTCCACCGACATCCTCCTTCCTCCTATATATACCTACGTACCCCCAAACTACCAGATACGGAGCCAAGACCCTAATTCCACCACCGTAACTTTCTGTATCCACGAGATCCCATCTTGGGGCCTTTTCCGGAGCTCCGCCGGAGGGGGCATCGATCACGGAAGGCTTCTACATCAACACCATAGTCCCTCCAATGAAGTGTGAGTAGTTTACTTCAGACCTACGGGTCCATAGTTATTAGGTAGATGGCTTCTTCTCTCTTTTTGGATCTCAATACAAAGTTCTCCCCCTCTCTTATGGAGATCTATTCAATGTAATCTTCTTTTGCGGTGTGTTTGTTGAGATTGATGAATTGTGGGTTTATGATCAAGTTTATCTATGAACAATATTTCAATCTTCCCTGAATTCTTTTATGTATGATTGGTTATATTTGCAAGTCTGTTCGAATTATCAATTTGGTTTGGCCTACTAGATTGATCTTTCTTGTAATGGGAGAAGTGCTTAGCTTTGGGTTCAATCTTGCGGTGTCCTTTCCCAGTGACAGTAAGGGCAGCAAGGCACGTATTGTATTGTTGCCATCGAGGATAACAATATGGGGTTTATATCATATTGCATGAGTTTATCCCTCTACATCATGTCATCTTGCTTAAAGCATTACTCTGTTCTCTTGAACTTAATACTCTAGATGCATGCTGGATAGCGGTTGATGTGTGGAGTAATAGTAGTAGATGCAGGCAGGAGTCGGTCTTCTTGTCTTGGACATGATGCCTATGTACATGATCACACCTAGATATTCTCATAACTATGCTCAATTCTGTAAATTGCTCAACAATAATTTGTTCACCCACCGTAATACTTATGCTCTCGAGAGAAGCCTCTAGTGGAACTGATGGCCCCAGGGTCTATTTTCCATCATAGTAATCTTCCAATACTTAGTTATTTCCTTTGCCATTTATTTTACTTGAATCTTTATTTCTCTTTATCATAAAAATACCAAAAATATTATCTTATCATATCTATCAGATCTCACTCTCGTAGGTGACCATGAAGGGATTGACAACCCCTTTATCGCGTTGGTTGCGATGAGTTTATTTGTTTGTGTAGGTGCGAGGGACTCGTCCATGGCCTCCTACTAGATTGATACCTTGGTTCTCAAAAACTGAGGGAAATACTTACGCTGCTCTGCTGCATCACCCTTTCCTCTTCAAGGGAAAACCAACGCAGTGCTCAAGAGGTAGCAAGAAGGATTTCTGGCGCCATTGCCGGGGAGTCTATGCAAAAGTCAACATACCATGTACCCATCACAAACCCTTATCTCCCGCATTACATTATTTGCCATTTGCCTCTCGTTTTCCTCTCCCCCAATTCACCCTTGCCGTTTTATTCGCCCTCTCTCTCTCTCCATCCTCCCTCTCTTTCTCTATTCGCCTCTTTTTGCCTGTTTCTTGTTTGCTTGTGTGTCGGATTGCTTGCTTGTCACGATGGCTCTATCTAGATTTGGTGATCTTCACCTTAAAAGGTTAGAAGAGATCGAAAGCAACGTCAGGAGTTTTATGGTCTTACAATTTGAGCATAATAATTTCTTTAGAAATGAGCTTAAAGAAAAAAACTTTATGGGTTATATGAATAAATAGCTCGATGATATGTCTAAAGAATTTGATGGTTTGAAATCTTAGATTGCTCATCTTGAGAAGTTAATAGCTGAAGTTTCGGATAAGCTAGCCACCTTAGTTAATAAGATGGCCGCTAAGACAGAAATTTTTTTGGAAGACAAAGATGAAGATCTAAAAGTTATTGATGTGTCCCCTATTAAATCTTTGTTTTGCAATATGAATCTTGATAATGATGGGACTAAATATGATCCACCTTTACCTAGAAGACGTTCCAAAAATTCGGAGTCTTTAGATCTTGATGCTAAAATTGTTAAAAGTGGGATTGAAGAAGTCAAAACTTTAAATAATAATGAACCCACTATTTTGGATTTCAAGGAATTTAATTATGATAATTGCTCTTTGACAGATTGTATTTACTTGTTGCAATCCGTGCTAAATTCTCCTCGTGCTTATAGTCAAAATAAAGCCTTTACCAAACATATCGTTGATGCTTCGATGCAATCTTATGAAGAAAAACTTGATTTAGAAGTTTATATCCCTAGAAAACTTTATGATGAGTGGGAACCTACTATTAAAATTAAGATTAACGATCATGAATGATATGCTTTGTGTGATTTGGGTGCTAGTGTTTCCACGATTCCAATGACTTTGTGTGATTTGCTAGGTTTCCGTGATTTTGATGATTGCTCTTTAAACTTACGCCTTGCGGATTCCACTATTAAGAAACCTATGGGAAGAATTAATGATGTTCTTATTGTTGCAAATAGGAATTATGTGCCCGTGGATTTTATTGTTCTTGACATAGATTGCAATCCTTCATGTCCTATTATTCTTGGTAGACCTTTCCTTAGAACGGTTGGTGCAATTATTGATATGAAGGAAGGGAATATTAGATTCCAATTTCCATTAAGAAAAGGCATGGAACACTTCCCTAGAAAGAAAATAAAATTAACTTATGAATCTATTATGGGAGCCACTTATGGACTGCCTGCCAAAGATGGCAATACCTAGATCTATCCTTGCTTTCATGCCTAGCTAGGGGCAATAAACGATAGCGCTTGTTGGGAGGCAACCCAATTTTATTTTTATTCCTTTCTTTTTTCTCATGTTTATTAATTAATAATTTATCTAGCCTATGTTTTGGTTGTCTTTTTTGTGTTTAATTAGTGTTTGTGCCAAGTAGAACCGTTGGGAAGACTTGGGGAAAATCTTTTTAATCTTGCTGTAAAAACAGAAACTTTAGCACTCACGAGAACTGCTGCAATTTTTATTTGGAAAGTGCTATTTATTTAATTATTTTTGGAGATGATTAATTGATAAATTCCTCACGTCCAGCAATTTATTTTAGAATTTTTGGGGTTCCAGATCTTGCGTTATCTACGGATTACTACAGACTGTTCCGTTTTTGACAGATTCTGTTTTTCGTGTGTTGTTTGTTTATTTTAATGAATCTATGGCTAGTAAAATAGTTTATAAACCATAGAGAAGTTTGAATACAGTAGTTTTAACACCAATATAAATAAAGAATGAGTTCATTACAGTACCTTGAAGTGGTGTTTTGTTTTCTTTTGCTAACGGAGCTCACGAGATTTTCTACTTTAAGTTTTGTGTTGTGAAGTTTTCAAGTTTTGGGTAAAGATTTGATGGATTATGGAACAAGGAGTGGCAAGAGACTAAGCTTGGGGATTCCCATGGCACCCCAAGATAATCTAAGGACACCATAAATCCAAATCTTGGGGATGCCCCGGAAGGCATCCCCTCTTTCGTCTACTTCTATCGGTAACTTTACTTGGAGCTATATTTTTATTTACCACATGATATGTGTTTTTCTTGGGGAGTCTTGTATTATTTGAGTCTTTATTTGTTAGTTTTCCACAATCATCCTTGCGTCACACACCTTTTTGAGAGAGACACACATGATTCGGAAATTGTTAGAATACTCTATGTGCTTCACTTATATCTTTTGAGTTATATAGTTTTTGCTCTAGTGCTTCACTTATATCTTTTAGAGCACGATGGTGGATTTGTTTTATAGAAACTTTTGTTCTCTCATGCTTCACTTATATTATTTTGAGATTCCTACAAAACAGCATGGTAATTTTCTTTAATTATTTTAGGCATTCAAGATTAATAATTTTTTTTCTTATGAGTGTGATGAATACTATGAGAAGTTTGAAACTTGATAATTGTTTTGAGATATGGAGATGGTGATATTAGAGTCGTACTAGTTGAGTAGTTGTGAATTTGAGAAATGCTTGTGTTGAAGTTTGTGATTCCCGTGGCATGCACGTATGGTGAACCGTTATGTTAAGAAGTCGGATCATGATGTATTTATTGATTGTCCTTCTTATGAGTGGCGGTCGGGGACGAGCGATGGTCTTTTCCTACCAATCTATCCCCCTAGGAGCATGCGCATAGTACTTTGCTTCGATAACTAATAGATTTTTGCAATAAGTATGTGAGTTCTTTATGACTAATGTTGAGTCCATGGATTATACGCACTCTCACCCTTCCACCATTGCTGGCCTCTCTAGTACCGCGCACCTTTCGCCGGTATCATACACCCACCATATACCTTCCTCAAAACAGATATCGTTCCAAGATATATTGCCATGCAACTTTCCACCATTCCTTTTACTATGACACGTTCCATCATTGTCATATTGCTTCGCATGATCATGTAGTTGACATTTTAGTTGTGGCAAAGCTACCATTCATAATTCTTTCATATAAGTCACTCATGCATCATTGCTATCCCGGTATACCGCCATAGGCATTCATATAGAGTCATACTTTGTTCTAGTATCGAGTTGTAAACATTGAGTTGTAAATAAATAGAAGTGCGATGATCATCATTCATAGAGTATTGTCCCAATAAAAAAGAAAAAAAGAAGAGAAAGGCCAAATAAAAAAAGAAGGTAAAAAAGAATAAATAAATAAATAAAAACGGGCAATACTACTATCCTTTCTTTCCACACTTGTGCTTCAAAGTAGCACCATGATCTTCATGATAGAGAGTCTCCTATGCTATCACTTCCATATACTAGTGGGAATTTTTCATTATAGAACTTGGTCGTATATTCCAACGATGGGCTTCTCAAAATGCCCCAGGTCTTCGTGGGCAAGGAAGTTGGATGCACACCCACTTAGTTCTTTTTGTTGAGATTTCATATACTTATAGCTCTAGTGCATCCGTTGCATGGCAATCGCTACTCACTCACATTGATATCTATTAATGGGCATCTCCATAGCCCATTGATACGCTGATGTCTACTACACAACCTTCTTCTTGCAGACGTTGTTGAGCCTCCAAGTGCAGAGGTTTGTAGGATAGTAGCAAATTTCCCTCAAGTGGATGACCTAAGGTTTATCAATCCGTAGGAGGCGTAGGATGAAGGTGGTCTCTCTCAAACAACCTTGCAACAAAATAACAAAGAGTCTCTTGTGTCCCCAACACACCCAATACAATAGTAAATTGTATAGGTGCACTAGTTCGGCGAAGAGATGGTGATACAAGTGGTATATGGATGGTAGATATTGGTTTTTGTAATCTGAAAATATAAAAACAGCAAGGTAACTAATGATAAAAGTGAGCACAAACGGTATTGCAATGCATTGAAACAAGGCCCAGGATTCATACTTTCACCAGTGCAAGTTCTCTCAACAATAATAACATAATTGGATCACATAACTATGCCTCAACATGCAACAAAGAGTACCTCCAAAGTCATTAATAGCGGAGAACAAACGAAGAGATTATGGTAGGGTACGAAACCACCTCAAAGTTATTCTTTCTAATCAATCAGTTGGGCTATTCCTATAAGTGTCACAAACAGCCCTAGAGTTCATACTAGAATAACACCTTAAGACACAAATCAACCAAAACCCTAATGTCACCTAGATACTCCAATGCACCTCAAGTATCCGTGGGTATGATTATACGATATGCATCACACAATCTCAGATTCATCTATTCAGCCAACACATAGAACCTCAAAGAGTGCCCCAAAGTTTCCCCAGGAGAGTCAAGACGAAAACGTGTGTCAACCCCTATGCATAGGTTCATGGCCGGAACCCGCAAGTTGATCACCAAAACAAACATCAAGTGGGTCAATAGAATACCCCATTGTCACCACAGGTATCGCATGCAAGACATACATCAAGTGCTCTCAAATCCTTAAAGACTCAATCCGATAAGATAACTTCAATGGGAAAACTCAATCCATTACAAGAGAGTAGAGGGGGGAGAAACATCATAAGATCCAACTATAATAGCAAAGCTCGCGATACATCAAGATCATATCACCTCAAGAACACGAGAGAGAGATCAAACACATAGCTACTGGTACATACCCTCAGCCCCGAGGGAGAACTACTCCCTCCTTGTCATGGAGACCACCGGCGTGATGAAGATGGCCACCGGAGAAGGATTCCCCCTCCGGCAGGGTGCCGGAACGGGTCTAGATTGGTTTTCGGTGGCTATGGAGGCTTCTGGCGGCGGAACTCCCGATCTATTGTGCTCCCCGAAGTTTTTAGGGTATATGGGTATATATGGGAGGAAGAAGTACGTCGGTGGACCTCCGGGCTGTCCATGAGGCAGGGGGCGTGCCTAGGGGGTGGGCGCGCCCCTACCCTCGTGGGTAGCCCGGGACTCTCCTGGTCCATCTCCGATACTCAGTGGGCTTCTTCTAGTCCAAAAATAAGTTCCGTGAAGTTTCAGGTCAATTGGACTCCATTTGATTTTCCTTTTCTACGATACTCTAAAACAAGGAAAAAACAGAAACTGGCACTAGGCTCTAGGTTAATAGGTTAGTCCGAAAAATCATATAAAATAGCATATAAATGCATATAAAACATCCAAGGTTGATAATATAATAGCATGGAACAATCAAAAATTATAGATACGTTGGAGACGTATCGGCATCCCCAAGCTTAATTCATGCTCGTCCTTGAGTAGGTAAATGATAAAAACAGAATTTTTTTATGTGGAATGCTACCTAACATATTTATCCATGTAATTCTATTTATTGTGGCAAGAATATTCAGATCCATAAGATTCAAGACAAAAGTTTAATATTGACATAAAAATAATAATACTTCAAGCATACTAACTAAGCAATTATGTCTTCTCAAAATAACATGGCCAAAGAAAGCTATCCCTACAAAATCATATAGTCTGGCTATGCTCCATCTGCACCACACAACGTATTTAAATCATGCACAACCCCGATGACAAGCCAAGCAATTGTTTCATACTTTTGATGTTCTCAAAGTTTTTCAATCTTCACGCAATACATGAGCATGAGCCATGGATATAGCACTATAGGTGGAATAGAATGGCGGTTGTGGAGAAGACAAAAAGGAGAAGATAGTCTCACATCAACTAGGCGTATCAACGGGCTATGGAGATGCCCATCAATAGATATCAATGTGAGTGAGTAGGGATTTCCATGCAACGGATGCACTAGAGCTATAAGTGTATGAAAGCTCAACAAAAGAAACTAGTGGGTGTGCATCCAACTTGCTTGCTCACGAAGAACTAAGGCATTTTGAGGAAGCCCATCATTGGAATATACAAGCCAAGTTCTATAATGAAAGATTCCCACTAGTATATGAAAGTGAAAACATAGGAGACTATCTATCATGAAGATTATGGTGCTACTTTGAAGCACAAGTGTGGTAAAAGGATAGTAGCATTGTCCCTTCTCTCTTTTTCTCTCATTTTTTTATTTGGGCCTTCTCTTTTTTATGGCCTCTTTTTTTATCTGGGCTTCTTTGGCCTCTCTTTTTTCGTCTAGAGTCTAATCCCGACTTGTGGGGGAATCATAGTCTCCCTCATCCTTTCCTCACTGGGACAATGCTCTAATAATGATGATCATAACACTTTTATTTTCTTACAACTCAAGAATTACAACTTGATACTAGAACAAAGTATGACTCTATATGAATGCCTCCGGTGGTGTACCAGGATGTGCAATGACGCAAGAGTGACATGTATGGAAGAATTATGAATGGTGGCTTTGCCACAAATACGATGTCAACTACATGATCATGCAAAGCAATATGACAATGATGAAGTGTGTCATGATAAACGGAACGGTGGAAAGTTGCATGGCAATATATCTCGGAATGGCTATGGAAATGCCATAATAGGTAGGTATGGTGGCTGTTTTGCGGAAGGTATATGGGGGATTTATGATACCGGCAAAAGGTGTGCGGTATTAGAGAGGCTAGCAATGGCGGAAGGGTGAGAGTGCGTATAATCCATGGACTCAACACTAGTCATAAAGAACTCACATACTTATTGCAAAAATTTATTAGTTATCGAAGCAAAGTACTACACGCATGCTCCTAGGGGGATAGATTGGTAAGAAAAGACCATCGCTAGTCCCCGACCGCCACTCATAAGGAAGACAATCAATAAATAAATCATGCTCCGACTTCATCACATAACGGTTCACCATACGTGCATGCTACGGGAATCACAAACTTCAACACAAGCATTTCTCAAATTCCCAACTACTCAACTAGCACGACTCTAATATCACCATCTCCATATCTCAAAACAATTATCAAGTATCAAACTTCTCTTAGTATTCAATGCACTTATATGAAAGTTTTTATTATATCCCTCTCGGATGCCCATCATATTAGGACTAGTTTAATAACCAAAGCAAACTACCATGTTGTTCTAAAGGACTCTCAAAATAATATAAGTGAAGCATGAGTCTATAAAATAAAACCACCACCGTGCTCTAAAAAGATATAAGTGAAGCACTAGAGCAACAACAAACTACTCCGAAAGATATAAGTGAAGATCAATGAGTAGTCGAATAATTATGCAACTATATGAAGACTCTCTAACATATAATAATTTCAGATCTTGGTATTTTATTCAAACAGCAAGAAAAACTAAATAAAATAAAATAAAATGATGCTCCAAGCAAAACACATATCATGTGGTAAATAAAAATATAGCTCCAAGTAAAGTTACCGATGAACGAAGACGAAAGAGGGGATGCCTTCCGGGGCATCCCCAGGCTTAGGATTTTGGTTTTCCTTGAATATTACCTTGGGGTGCCTTGGGCATCCCCAATCTTAGGATCTTGCCACTCCTTATTCCATAATCCATCGAATCTTTACCCAAAACTTGAAAACTTCACAACACAAAACTTAACAGAAAACTCGTGAGCTCCGTTAGCGAAAGAAAATAAAACACCACTTAAAGGTACTGTAATGAACTCATTATTTATTTATATTGGTGTTAAACCTACTGTATTCCAACTACTATATGGTTTATAAACTATTTTACTAGCCATAGATTCATCAAAATAAGCAAACAACACACGAAAAACAGAAGCTGTCAAAAACACAACTGTCTGTAGTAATCTATAACTAACGCAAACTTTTGGAACCCCAAAAATTCTAAAATAAATTTATAGACCTGAGTAATTTATCTATTAATCATCTAGAAAAATAATTAACTAAATATCACTCTCCAATAAAAAATGGCAACTAATCTCGTGAGCGCTAAAGTTTCTGCTTTTACAGCAAGATCAACAAGACTTTCCCCAAGTCTTCCCAACGGTTCTACTTGGCACAAACACTAATTAAAACATAAAACTCAATCATAACAGAGTCTAGATAAATTATTTATTACTAAACAGGAGAAAAAAGTAAGGAACAAAAATAAAATTGGGTTGCCTCCCAACAAGCGCTATCGTTTAATGCCCCTAGCTAGGCATGATGATTTCAATGATGCTCACATAAATAGAGCATCATGAAGAATATGACTAACACATTTAAGTCTAACCCACTTACTATTCATAGGGATTTTTTGAGCAAACAACTTCTGGGAACAAGAATCAACTTGCACAGGAAGGTAAAACAAGCATAACTTCGAAATTTTAAGCACATAGAGAGGAAACTTGATATTATTGCAATTCCTACAAGCATATATTCCTCCCTAATAATAGTTTTCAGTAGCATCATGAATGAATTCAACAATATAACTACCACATAAAGCATTCTTTTCATGATGTACAAGCATAAAAAATTTATTACTCTCCGCGTAAGCAAAATTCTTCTCATTCGCAATAGTGGGAGTATCATAAGAAACTCGAATATTATAAATTGTTTCCACATTAAAAGAGTAATGTTCAGAAAAAGGGTAATCATAATCATGACAAGTTTTATAAATATAATCATCACTATTTTTATAGCATAAGTGTCATCACAATAATCATCATAAGTAACAACTTTGTTCTCATCATAATCAATTGAAACCTCATCCAAGATAGTGGAATCATTACTAAATAAAGTCACGACCTCTCCAAATCCACTTTCATCAATATAATCATCATAAGCAGGAGGCATGCTATCATCATTATAAATTTTCATATCAAAACTTGGGAGACTAAAAATATCATCTTCATCAAACATAGCATCCCCAAGCTTGGGCCTTTTCATATCATAAGCATAATCACCCTCATCATTAATAGTATAGATAACACCAACAGTATAGCAATTATCATATTCTTCCAAGCAAGTGCCAAAAAGATTTTCAAGGCCATAAGAAGTATCATTATCTTCCAAAATTATATTTTCATGAGGCACAACACTAATAGGAGCAGCACTATTTGGGAGAGATATCTTTTTACCTCTCTTCCTTTTTCTTTTATTCTTCTTCACCACATCATGTGTGGGTTCAATCCTCTTTTTGGAGATCCTTATTAATGAGATTGGTTGAATAGGAGGCTCCTCCTCATTACCTGATTCATCATAGGAAATAATAGGAGAGTATTGGGAAGTCTCTTCCCTTTCATTAGTATTCTCTTCATCTTCTATTTGTTTTGTTTTCTTTATGTAGTTGGCAATATAAGGATTTTCAATAAAATTCACCACACAATGCATATAAATTTCCTCTATATCAAAGCCAAGAAGTTTATCACGGGCAAATACTGGAAGATAGTTAGTTATACATTTCATTTCTTTGTAACCCATAAGCAAACTAAGTTCATTATGATGTGCAAGAGAAATCAAGTCATCACAATTTTTGGAAACGATTAGATCTTGAAACAATTTGCATCGGATGGTTAAATGACCACGTTCATTGCAAAGCTCACAAGTATGGCCAAGAAAATTTAAATTTTCAGCACAAACATCTAGCCTTTCTTGCAACAATTTAGTTTCTAAGTACTTATGCCTCTTCCCTATTTGGTGTGTACTTGCAAACCCAATGCACTCCACAAAAATTGACATGTTTATAGGAGACATTTTCATCATAACTAGTGCAATCACCATTAGTACTATGGATATTCAAGGAATTCATACTAATAACATTGCAATCATGCTCATCATTCAAATATTTAGTGCCAAACATTCTAATGCATTCTTCTTCTAGCACTTGAGCACAATTTTCCTTTCCATCATACTCACGAAAGATATTAAAAAGATGAAGCGTATGAGGCAAACTCAGTTTCATTTTTTTTGTAGTTTTCTTTTATAAAAAAACTAGTGCTGAAACAAGAAACAAAAAGATTTGATTGCAAGATCTAGAGATATACCTTCAAGCACTCACCTCCCCGGCAACGGCGCCAGAAAAGAGCTTGATGTCTACTACACGACCTTCTTCTTGTAGAAGTTGTTGGGGCTCCAAGTGCAGAGGTTTGAAGGACAGTAGCAAATTTCCCTCAAGGGGATGACCTAAGGTTTATCAATCTGTAGGAGGCGTAGGATGAAGATGGTCTCTCTCAAACAACCCTAAAACCAAATAAAAAAGAGTCTGTTGTGTCCACAACACACCCAATACAATGGTAAATTGTATAGGTTCACTAGTTCGGCAAAGAGATGGTGATACAAGTGGTATATGGATGGTAGATATAGGTTTTTGTAATCTGAAAATATAAAAACAGAAAGGTAACTAATGATAAAAGTGAGCACAAATGGTATTGCAATGCGTTGAAACAAGGCCTAGGATTCATACTTTCACCAGTGCAAGTTCTCTCAACAATAATAACATAATTGGACCACATAACTATCCATCAACATGCAACAAAGAGTCACTCCAAAGTCACTAATAGCGGAGAACAAACGAAGAGATTATGGTAGGGTACGAAACCACCTCAAAGTTATTATTTCCAATCAATCCGTTGGGCTATTCCTATAAGTGTCACAAACAGCCCTAGAGTTCGTACTAGAATAACACCTTAAGACACAAATCAACCAAAACCCTAATGTCACCTAGATACTCCAATGTCACCTCACGTATCCGTGGGTATGATTATACGATATGAATCACACAATATCAGATTCATCTTTTAAACCAACACATAGAACCTCAAAGAGTGCCCCAAAGTTTCTATCGGAGAGTCAAGACGAAAACATGTGCCAACCCCTATGCATAGGTTCATGGGCGGAACCCGCAAGTTGATCACCAAAACATACATCAAGTGGATCAATAGAATAGCCCATTGTCACCACAGGTATTCCATGCAAGACATACATCAAGTATTCTCAAATCCTTAAAGACCCAATCCGATAAGATAACTTCAAAGGGAAAACTCAATCCATTACAAGAGAGTAGGGGGGGGGAGAAACATCATAAGATGCAACTATAATAGCAAAGCTCGCGATACATCAAGATTGTATCACCTCAAGAACACGAGAGAGAGAGAGAGAGAGATCAAACACATAGCTACTGGTACATACCCTCAGCCCCGAGGGAGAACTACTCCCTCCTCGTCATGGAGAGCACCGAGATGATGAAGATGGCCACCGGAGAAGGATTCCCCCTCCGGCAGGGTGCCGGAACGGGTCTAGATTGGTTTTCGGTGACTACGGAGGCTTCTGGCAGCGGAACTCCCGATCTATTGTGCTCCCTGGAGTTTTTAGGGTATATGGGTATATATGGGAGGAAGAAGTATGTCGGTGGACCTCTGGGCTGTCCACGTGGCAGGGGGGCGCGCCCACGGGGGTGGGCGCGCCCCCCACCCTCGTGGGCAGCCCGGGACTCTCCAGGTCCATCTCCGATACTCTGTGGGCTTCATCTGGTCCAAAAAAAAGTTCTGTGAAGTTTTAGGTCAATTGGACTCCGTTTGATTTTCCTTTTTTGCGATACTCTAAAACAAGGAAAAAAACAGAAACTCACACTGGGCTCTAGGTTAATAGGTTAGTCCAAAAAATCATATAAAATAGCATATAAATGCATATAAAGCATCCAAGGTTGATAATATAATAGCATGGAACAATTAAAAGTTATAGATACATTGGAGACGTATCATACGCCTAGTTGATGTGAGACAATCTTCTCCCTTTTCGTCTTCTCCAAAACCACCATTCTATTCCACATATAGTGCTATGTCCATGGCTCACGCTCATGTATTAAGTGAAGATTGAAAAAGTTTGAGAACACCAAAACTATGAACAATTGCTTGGCTTGTCATCGGGGTTGTGCATGATTTAAATACTTTGCGTGGTGAAGATGGAGCATAGCCAGACTATATAATTTTGTAGGGATAACTTTCTTTGGCCATGTTATTTTGAAGAGACATAATTGCTTAGTTAGTATGCTCGAAGTATTATTATTTCTATGTCAATGTTTAACTTTTGTCTCGAATCTTTCGGATCCGAATATTCATACCACAATTAAGAGAATTGCATTGAAATTATGCCAAGTAGCATTCCACATCAAAAATTCTGTTTTTATCATTTACCTACTCGAGGACGAGCAGGAATTAAGCTTGGGGATGCTTGGTACGTCTCCAATGTATCTATAATTTTTGATTGTTCCATGCTATATTATATCCTATTTTGGACATTATTGGGCTTTATTATACACTTTTATATTACTTTTGGGACTAACGTATTAACCGGAGGCCCAGCCTAGAATTGCTGTTTTCTTTGCCTATTTTAGGGTTTCGCAGAAAAAGAATATCAAATGGAGTCCAAACGGAATGAAACCTTCGGGAACATGATTTTCGGAATGAACATGATCCAGAGGACTTGGACCCTACATCAAGCAATCAACCAGGAAGGCATAAGGAAGGGGGGCGCGCCTACCCCCCCAGGCACTCCCTCCTCCCTCATGGGGCCCACATTGCTCCACCGACGTACTCCTTCCTCCTATATATACCTACGTACCCCCAAACTACCAGATACAGAGCCAAAACCCTAATTTCACCACCGTAACTTTATGTATCCATGAGATCCCATCTTGGGGCCTTTTTAGGAGCTCCGCCAGTGGGGGCATCGATCACGGAGGGCTTCTACATCAACACCATAGCCCCTCCGATGAAGTGTGAGTTGTTTACTTCAGACCAACGGGTCTATAGTTATTAGCTAGATGGCTTCTTCTCTCTTTTTAGATCTCAATACAAAGTTCTCCCCCTCTCTTGTGGAGATCTATTCGATGTAATCTTCTTTTGCGGTGTGTTTGTTGAGATCGATGAATTGTGGGTTTATGATCAAGTTTATCTATGAACAATATTTGAATCTTCTCTGAATTCTTTTATGTATGATTGGTTATCTTTGCAAGTCTCTTCGAATTATCAGTTTGGTTTGGCCTACTAGATTGATCTTTGTTGCAATGGGAGAAGTGCTTAGCTTCGGGTTCATGTCACAGCCCTAGAATATTGTTGTAAATAGTTGCATCTTCATCCAGGCATCATATTTAAATTTTTGAAACTTGAATTGAGGATTGTTGAAGCCTCAAAACTTTAATTAAAAGCAGGGCAAAGAACCCTAGAAATTGCATTTAGTGTTTCCAAAATGGCCTTAAATAATGTTGGTTATATTTGGCAAAGGTTTTTGCACCAAACCAAAAATAATGAGCATTTATGAGGAATATTTTGGGCACTAAATTTAAATCGTTATTTTATTTGCCTTTGGAATTATA
The DNA here is from genome assembly GCF_002162155.2 of Triticum dicoccoides. Classification (NCBI taxonomy): domain Eukaryota; kingdom Viridiplantae; phylum Streptophyta; class Magnoliopsida; order Poales; family Poaceae; genus Triticum; species Triticum dicoccoides. The sequence continues at coordinate 250,560,884 of NC_041384.1, read as the reverse complement.
TTCATAACTTGTATAGTATATATTTACATATACCCTGAAACATTTTATGTGCTTTTGGAAAAGTCCATTAAGCAACATAAAAATATTCAGAGGAATTTTGTCACTGGTTCGGATTTGTTCTATTTGAAAATAGTGGCAAAAGAAATAAACAAACAAAACAAAATGGAAAGTATAAACAGAGAGAAATGAAACTAACCTAGGCTTACCTACGTGGCCTGCTCCTGTAGCAGAGGCCCAGCCCACCTGGCCTGCCCACTGAGGGCAGGGGCGTCTTCTTCCTCCTGCCAGAAGGCAGAGGAGATGCCGGGGGCGATGCTGATTCCCGCCAACACCTATGGGGACAGGGCCCCTTTTCGGTTCGGTGGGGAGCGGAGAGCGCACAAAGAGCGGATCGAGGCAGTGCACGCGGGGGGATTTTTACCCAGCTTCGGGCTGCACGGATGCGTAAAACCCTACTGCTGCTTGTTTGTGTATATTGGATTCTTGCTCAGGAGCGATGGACGCTACCAGACTGAGCGTAAGAGTGTCTCTGGGGTTGAACGAGCCAAGCTAGCCGAGTCTCTGAACTCCCCGACCTGCGGAACCTCCCCTACGTTGCGCTTGGGCCTCCTTTTATACTCAAGGGGTCACCGACAGGGGGCAACGTAGACAAGAAGGGTAAAAATGGAAAAGGATGTGGTAGGTATAGCTACCGCTACTGTGGATACAGTGCACCCTACCTAACTCTGACGGCAGGGGACAAGGGCATTAAATGCCTGTCTGAGTCTCCTAAACAGGGCAAAAGGTGACCGTTAGGAGTGCCACCGTTTGCCACGATGGGCTTCTCTTCATCTCCGCTTGCCACCATGTACCCCTAGCTGCACGGCCTCCCGCCACGTGCGCTCTGGGAGAGTCCCAGAGCGACACGTTAGCAGGTGAGCTGGAGCGCGGGCACACAGTGGGGGTTTCCCGCGGCAAGCTCCTTGCCGCGGCCGTCGTCTTGTCGCGTCCGGAAGCTTGTCGCTCGCCGGATCTTGCCGGGACGCAGGGCGCGTCGCAGCAAGCTTTCTTGGTATGTCTTGAGTGGCCTTCCCGGCAAGCTCCTCTTGCCGGGGTCTTGTCTCTTCCCGGCAAGCTCCTCTTGCCGGGGCCTTGGTTGGTCTTCCCGGCAAGCTCCTCTTGCCGGGGCCTCGGTTTTCCTTCCCGGCAAGCTCCTCTTGCCGGGCCCTCGACTTGAATACTTTGTTCTTGAATGGTCTTCAAGGGAACCACGGAGGGTCCTGGCGGTCACCCGGCAAGCCTTGCCGTGGGGCGCTGCAACTGCCCGTGCACGAGTTCGGGGTAATAGGGTACCCCTACTCTAGTACACCGACAGGAGCCCCCGGGCCTGGGCCATACACGGTGCCGAGCGCTGTTGGGCCAGGCCCAAAATAGTGCACGGGCACGCGCGGCCTAGGTCACGCCGAATCTAACTCTGCTCCCACCGCGCACGCCCAGAACGGCACGCGTCAAACGCGGCGTCGTGGGAGAGATCGTGGGAGGCGTGCGTGGGGCTAAGCCCCCCGAGCATGCGTCATGCCACGATGATGGGGACGATTCACGCCCTCCTCTTTAAACGGAGGTAGGTGTGAGGGCGTGGTGCATTTACTGGACGGGGCTGGTGCGCAGTTTTCGGGACGTCCGCTCCCCGCGTTCACGGGGCGGAACGATGCTGCCTCATCTGTCGCCTCAGTTCTGCATCCCCGCCACGCGGCTTCCATGCGCTTGAGGTCACGGACGGTGGATTGGGAAATTGGGCCATCGCGAGCGGGTTGGCCCCGACTCCCTGCCCTTCCTGTGCCTTGATTCGCTGAGCGGGGCGGCCGAGCCCCCACCTCGCTCCTTTATAAAGAGTGGGATGGGAGCATGGAAAACCCGCACTCTCTCATCTTCTCCTTTCTTCAGCTCCTGCTCCCCTTTCTCTCATCTGCCATGGAGAAAGGGAACCCAGGCCTTTCCTCGGTGGCGGCGAGGGTCGCCGCCAGACAGCGCCTCTCTCCCTCTTCTGCGCCCGTGGTGGCAGAGCCAGTCTTGAGGGGAAGAGGAAGGGGACGAGGTCGCGGACGAGGTCGAGGACGAGGTCGAGGCGCTCGGGGAAGAGGTGGACGAGACGGCGCGTCAGCTTCACCTCCGCCGGCGGCTCTTCCTCCCACGGTGGTTCACATAGGGGACGACCCTTGCGAGTTCTTTGTCAGGCTGCGCCGGGCGCCTCGTCGTCGCCTCCGACTTCCAGCTCCGTTTGCGCGCGTGATGGAAGTGGAGCCGCCCGAGACGCTGAGACTGCACATGAGGGGCTGTGGGATCAGCGGCACGCGAGTCCGCATTGCGTTCCCAGCCCCTAATGTGATGTATCTTGATCGAGGGTGGAAGACGTTCGCCCGCATCCACAGCTTGACGGAGGGGTTTACCCTCCATTTTAAGTTGATGGAGGGCGATCTCCTCTCCGTCAAGGCCTTCGGGTGCTTCGACACTCGGGCGAAGTGCTGCATGGATAGCTCCTCCGACAGCGAAGGCTCCTCCTCGAGCGAGAGCGAAGAGGAGGGGAGCGATAGTGACGACGAGGGTAGCGGGCGGCGGAGTAGCGGGTCCGACTAGGCGTCGGGCGCCGCCTTGCGCGGCACCGGCGACCCCATCATCCGCGTCGCCGGCTTCTTGAAGTCCCCGGGTCGTCTCCTTGGGCGGCTGGCGTAGGGAGGCCGCGGAAGGGGAAGAGGGCAGGCGACAAGGCCGTCAAGCCGGAGTACGAGGGCATGGTGCCCTCGACAGCGTGCTGACGTCCTGTCGTCCCGTCGGCGAGCCCCGCTTCTAGTGCCACCGTCGCCGTCCAGCCTTCGAACGGCCCCCGGGATGTTCCCTTGGTGTCTTCTGGCACCCGTAGCTCGCCTAGGCACCCCTTTTGCCCTTTTCGCCTCCTTGACCTGCCTCCTGAAAAGGGGGACAGGAAAGGGATTACGGGCATCTTATCTTTTTAATTTGTAAGCCTTCGGGCCTTAGCTGTATCTAAAATCTGTAGTCCTCTCTTTCATGTTTTTCATCCTCTATGGACTGTACCTGAACGGGATGTTTTTTAATGAAAAAGGGGAATGCTTGCCGGGTTATTTGTCTCGCGAGTTAAACCCACGCCAAGGAACAAATCCTTGGTATCCCTCGGACAGACATTTCATCTCCCGGCAACAGGCCCTGCCGCCTTCCCATGTCGCTCAACCTTTCTCACGCTTTTAACGGAAGCAGGAACGAGGTGGGTGCGATCTCCTCGTTTCATCCCTTTGCTGCAGCGACTACGACCGAACTTGGCCCCGAGAACGAGCCCCAGGGCCTAGAGTCGAGGGAGCACGGCAGCTTCTGGGAAGAAACGTGGTTTCGCATTCCCCTGTCCATAAGAGGACGCATGATGAGGGATGAAAGACTTATCTGATAGCGCAGCCCTCGGCAACTCTGGTTTGCCGTGGACGATTCTTGGCACTCACAGCACCCAGCGATACTGGCTTGTCGGGAAGGCTCTTATCTGCCGCAGAGAACTTCAACATTCTTGATGCCGGCTTCCGGCAAGCTGGTTGCCAGGAAGGCTTTTGTCTTCAGCAGAGAACTTTGACGTTCTCGATGCTGGCTTCCGGCAAGCTGGTTGCCAGGAAGGCTTTTATCTTCAGCAGAGAACTTTGACGTTCTCGATGCTGGCTTCCGGCAAGCTGGTTGCCAGGAAGGCTTTTGTCTTCGGCAGAGAACTTTGACGTTCTCGATGCCGGCTTCCGGCAAGCTTGTTGCCAGGAAGGCTTTTGTCTTCAGCAGAGAACTTTGACGTTCTCGATGCTGGCTTCCAGCAAGCTGGTTGCCAGGAAGGCTTTTGTCTTCGGCAGAGAACTTTGACGTTCTCGATGCCGGCTTCCGGCAA